>NW_026873961.1:0-151683 GCF_032173495.1 Musca vetustissima
ACTTTTAAAAGGTCCTCAACGCCTAACCTTCTAAAGGTATTTTGCAACTTCAATACCTTCAAAAAGTCTCCAACATCTAGAAGATCTTCCACACCTAGTGGTGTAAAGATCTATAAGTCGCTACCGCCTATACACATCGACATTCTGTACACAGGTCTACATTCTGCTGTCTCGGTATCGGCAGAGGACAGTCAGAATTATACTATAGGCACTGTGTATAATATCTTAAATATACCTTCGGCTCCACTGTTAGAATCGATTTCGATGTTTCACTCATAACTTCGTTGATATTCTCACGTAAATCGTCCATTTCAATAACACTAAAATAGAGAATTTTAACATAATAAATTGTGATCCTCTATACATAGAAAACTTTATTAAGGTATCTTATAAACGGATTTGGTTAACCCAGTGGGTTTAAATTTTCAATTCCTTTGAATATATGCCAAATAAATCCTCAGGTAAAAAGTTCTAATGTAAATGCCGTATTATAAACTGACGACGCACAATGGGTTAGAATACCCTGTTTCCTTGGATTAATTAAAAAATTAAATTTTAAGTATCGTTAAAATTTTTTTGCACACGGTTAAAGTATATAAAATTCTACATCATTTGTCGTTAAAATTAATGTCAAAAGAGGACTGGTGTTTTTGTAGTGAAACTTCAAAGTCAAACTTCATACAAATTTTTGTGCCAAAAAAGGCTGAAAAAAGTGAAAACGTTCCCGTAGAAAATTTTATTTATTTTAAAAAGTATTGTAAAAGTTAACTTTTTCAACGGAACCATGAAGTTTAGGTTATTTTGCAAATACTTCGTTAACATTTGAATATGAAATTGTGTTTGGAAGTGATTAAGATTTAGTTATTTATATTGAAAATGCCAAAAAAAATTAATATTTTTTTATTTTAAATGGATAAATAGTTATTATTCGTCCACATTCGTGTCATAATTTTTGGTTTATATTAAAGAGGACATAAATCTGTGTTATATTGCAAAATTTTACGCTGCTCTTTTGTGCCTTTTAGAAGCTATGCGTTGTTTAATACAAGTGTTGTAGCAGTCAAATTAGCTAAAAGTCACATTGATCTCGTGGCTGGTGCTGTTGTTGAGTGTTGTGTTTTCTTGTTTTTCATGTTATTTTTTCTAATTATTTTATTGTTGTTATTTTTGTTTCTTTTAATGATATTCTTTGTTACAATAATATTTTGTTTTTGTTTATTTTAATAATATTCATTGTTTTGACAAATAGTGATTGTGTTGTGCAGTTTCAAGTAGTCGGGTAAAAGCGTTCTTTATTAGCATTTTTTATAGGTACAAGTTCGAACGTTGTTTTTTATAATCGTCGAAGCTTATGATGAATTCGAGCGCTCAAACAATGAATGACAAGATGACATTTTTAGCTAAAGAAATCAAAAACACGCACCAAAACGCTAGAAAAATCTGCCGAAATAACAAAAATATATGTTAATTTAATAAAAATGCACGTGTCGGTTATAGCTGTATCCAGTGGCCATGAGATTAATAATGAAAATTTTCAAATATATGCACACAATACAGGACGACTTTTTGTTGAAACGTATCCTTTGTATAATATGCCTACCACTTTGCACAAGTTTTTTATTCACGGACCCGAAATTGTGTCAAATGCCCTTTTACATATTGAGCAATTATCAGAAGTTGGTGATGCTGCGGACAGAGGTGGCCTGTGAGAAACAGTGACGTAAATGTCATACACCCACTCAAAACCATTATGTTTTTTATAAAATGGCTATTAACATTTATCGAGTTGGAAATAACGTATGCTTTACTCAAATTCATATCGAATATCAAAATTTTTTTCTTAAAAAAAATTCGGAATTTTTTATCAGTTCTCGTAAAGAATAGCCAGATATACAGTAAAAATAATATATGTTCTTGAAAATGACTGTATATGGTGATAATATTGAAATAAATGACGTTTACTACATTTTATACAGGTATATGTCGTTTTCGACGTTTACACCTTTTTGACAGTCGAAATCCTGAAAATTCGTCATACGGACCATCCCCGGCTGCGGATGATGACGATGTGGATGATTAACTTTAAGATGTATAAAATTCAATGTTTAAGTTATCATATTGTACTCCTTGCACTATATACCTACACTGATATTTGGCACTACTTAATAAAATTATACTCAAATATACTTAGAAAACATTTTTTTTAACTTATTTTAATGGTATTATCTGAAAAATAAAGAAAAAATATTCTAACATAGCTTCCCTGATTTGGTCCAAGAAAACATGGTACTCTAACCCACTGTGCGACGTTCGAGAGGCATTTTATACATCATTTTACTCATACCAGCCATCCTAAAAATGCTAGGCGTCTTTTACATACAAAGAACGTATGGAGGTCATCTACCATAAGGAAGAGAACATAAAAACATCATCTTTTTTGCTAATCTTTTGTAAAAGCTCCTACTAGATATACCTATATAAATTGCAAATGTAGATGGGCATTTAAATTTGAATTAATTTATGTATATTTGTTTAATTAATTTATATATTATTTATTTCATTTAAAAATGTAATATATAGTAAAAAAAATTATAAACAAATTTATTTATTCTCAAAAATTACTGATTATACATAATAAATACAATTAAAAGGAGAAACATATTTAAAAAAATCTATAACATAAAAATATACCAAAACGCTTAATGCCAAACCTCCACCTATTACATTTTAATTGTGGTAATTTTACGATATAACCAACTATAATAGACATTCTCCTTGCTGTACTCCTTTTCCTCGGCACCAAAACATTCTGAAATATTCGGTGGGAAAATATTCTCCATATTGTAATAGAATGTTGACTTGACTTCACGTAATTTATTTTTCGATTTCATTGTAATACGTCGTGAATGTGGATCTTTACCCTCTAAATGTTCACGTATATAGTGCGCTGATAATTGAATTTCCATTTCATCAACCAAAGAATCGTTTATTGAATCTATTATACGTGGTGGTTTTCGTAAAAGTTGATCACAAACTTCATAGTACACACTGCTTATATTCAAATGTATATGAATCATAAGAAGATGTTCCAACGTACAATGGATTTGTAATAATTTTGATAGAGTCTTAGCCGTCTCAAGTTCATCAAAATTGCTATTCTTAAAGCCGACCACATCATTTTTCATGGTATTTACATTACTCTTGACATCGTTGTGTAGCAAAGTTTTACGCATAGCAGCACTGTCCTGCAATACAGCATTACGTAAAGATTTTCGTACATTCGGCACTGTTGAGGAGTTTTCCTTGTTCTCCTGGGCAACTCTAAAAGCAAAAATTAAATTAAAAACAACATTATAGGAATTTTTTATTCCCTTACCCCTTATTTTTCAAATCATTGGCACTGCATATTTTACTCTCCACAAATATATATTCATAATCTTTGTATAGCTTTTCCAAACCAATTTCCAATAACAATTCCAAGGGTTCTGAGCCCGATAGGCATGGTATGGCCAAACGACGATTTGCAACTTCGGTTATAATTTCAGCTAAACGATTTTTATTTGTTGGTGTATTCTAAAACAAAAATCAATTACAAAAAAATAGTACATCGACAAAATTTAGTTTACTTACCACAATATTACAGCGCGCTGCACATTGAAATAGTATATTGAATGCCATTTTCAAATCTTTATATGAAGAACATCCTATAAAGAGGGGGAAATAAATCTATAAAAACGTATGGATTCCTTGCTGGTATTATCTTACTTTTCAAGATATCCCACAGTTTGTCGGTCAAATCCGACAATCGCCGTGTTTTGGCACTTTGTATGACATCTTCAATATCACGTTCTGCCCCACTGTTAGAATCAATTTCGGATATTTCAGTCATAACTTTGTTGATATTCTCACGTAGCTCGCCCATTTCAATACCACTAAAAATAGAGAATTTAAAGAAATAAAATAAATTAGGAAGATCTTCAAGAGGAACAAACAAACAGAAAACTTTCTAGAGGTCTCTTATACATTGACGATTTCTAGAAGTATTTTATACATCCTTCTACTCATAGAAACCGTCCTAGACATTCTAGGTGTATTCTACACACAGAAGACCTTGGAGAGGTCAACTATACCCTGAATTCCTTGTAGAGGTCATCTAAATACTGAATTTCTTGAAGAGGTCTTCTACACACAGAAGTTATTCTAGAGGTTCTCTATATGAAGAATTCTTTTTAGAGGTCTTCTATATACGAAACAGGTTCTCAATATGCATAACACCTTCTAGAGGTGTTTTGTATATAGAATGCCTTTCTTCTAATACACAGAAGACCCTCTTGATGTCTTCTAATGTTCAGAAGACCGCGCAAACGCAGAAGACCTTCAATCTTTAATAACAGAAGACCGTCTGGAGGTCTTCTGTACAAAGAAGAACATCTGGACTTCAGTGTACATACAAGTCCTTCAGAACGTTTTCTGTGTGAATAGAAGTCTCTCAAAAGGTCTTCTGCATATAGAAGAGAATACCTTTTGAGGGACTTCTATTCACACAGAAAACATTCTGAAGGACTTGTATGTACACTGAAGTCCTTCTGAAGGACTACTATGCACACAGAAGACTTTCTAAATGTCTTCTATACACAGGGATGATCTTCTGATGGTCTTCTATAGATACAAAATAATTTCTGGAGTTTTTCTATTCACACTGAAGACCTCTGAAGGTCTTCTATGTACACAAAAAAAAACTTTTGAAGGTCTTCTATATCCTACTACTATATATAGGTATTCTATAAACCTTTTCTGAAGACCTTCCATACACACAGAAGATATTTTTAATGTCATCTACATCCTTCTTCTGAAGGATATATATGACAGAATTCAGAAGATCTTCTGAATATCTTCTATATACACAGAAAACCTTTTGAAGGTTTTCTACATACACAGAGGATTTTTTTGAAGGCCTTTATATACACAGAATATCTGCTGAAGGTCTTCAATACACCCAGAAGACCTTTTGATGTTATTTTATACACCCAGAAGACCTTCGGGACATCTATACACAGGTCTACATTCCCCCATTCATATAACTTACATTCCACATCTGTAAATTGGGTCCTTGGAAATATCAGCACTTTCAGCTTGTTTATACGATAAAATATCATCGCGTATTGTTGTCAATATTCTCAATTGGTTTATGAACACCTCTGTCGATGATGACGATTCACTTAGACGATATGTTTGTGTTAGGGTAACTTCACATGTATTCAAATCAATTAACGACGGTATCATCGATGCTGTAGACCATGAACATTTCAGCGATATATTCGATTTGACATGATAGGTATTCTCAATGTGTGTCTTTACCGTTGCCCCCTTGCCAATTAATGAATAATGTTGCTGTAATAGACTCTGTGTTGTAACACAATATGAAGGCACAACACCCATATACGAGATAATACCGCGAACTGCATGTTGTGGTGAAAATTCATATTGTAAAAGAAGTGTTTTTGCAGCATCAGTGCCGGAACAAAGAAACCACACTGAACCAAGGGCATCTTTAGCCGCAGGACCACGTTGAAAATCAGAACTGCATATAATAGATCTCGCCTTTTCCACGGGAATACCTTTATGATATTCTTCTTCCATTTTCCATGGATTTGTGGCAATTAAGTTGATATCCAGAGACATATCAGCAATTGCATCCACATCACAGTCATCCTTTAGGGGGCTGCCGGTTAAATCTAAATCATCTGGTGATTTACCAATTTTCAATTTCGACGGTGACATAAAGTTCATGGGTTGTTTGGCTTTGGAACGATCCTGCAAAAATGTGTTTGTATGTGTCACAGCAACTATCAGTAAACACTTGAAGGCACCTCACTTACCTCAATATAAAAGAGGACAATTTTTCCTGCATTTTCATGTGGTCCAATAACATTGTTAATATATGAGGGCGTGGCACAGTATGTAATCATATAATTATTATCATATTTTCGTAATAAACTTGCATAAATGTTTGCTAAATTTGAAGCTGAAGTCATTTTTGGGACGATGATCTGTTGATAGTTTGACTAGTGGCGTTTGCAATTTTCAAAATGTTTAGCTTTTTTCGCCAAAACGAGAGTGTGGCCACTAGATTTAAATTCTGTATTGAAACTATGTACCAGAGGTCGCTAACATATTTGGAATTAGTGCAGAACGTAACGTATGAAAACAATTACCCCCAATAATACCATTTACAGACGAAGGTTGTTCGCTTTCGTTGTTCGACGCTTAATTATAAGGTAATTACTTAGTTCTCCATACAGAATTTTTTGAGCGAGCACAGACTTTTGTACATTGTTCAATTCGAATCACTATCTGAATAACCACGAAATTTATCCCATCCCTAACAATTGAGAGCATTTATCGAAAATAAATTAATTTTGACAGCTTGAAAATATTTATAAAATTTTCAAACTTTTTTTAGTAAAATTGAAAATGATGAATGAAAAGTAAAAAAGTGTCTAGATTTTATATATGCAGCAGGATGTAAATTTTGTAATCTACATAATGCAATATGAAATTCTATGAAATTCTCTTGGTTCTAATTAGCGTATAAAACAAGAAACAAATTTGGGGAAACTCAAACAAAAAATTCTCCAAATTTTTATATGTGACATTTGAATTTAGAAAATATAAAAATGTATGAAAACAACAATATTTTCAGAAAATATGGAAAACATGAATTAAAAGTTAATAGATATGGGTTCATATTATAGTCAGGAGAAAGAGAATTCATTTTTCTATTTAAATCCATATGTGATTCATGCTAATATGTTAGAATTTTGGTGTAAAACAAGAAACAAAAAAATTTGAAATAAAAAAACTCTGATGACATGAATTAAGAATATTGTATGAACGGGTTAATTCATGTACGTAATTCTGAGAGGGAACTACGTTGTTCGAATGCCTGTCAGAACATGGCATAAGTTTCACTTAAATTTTAATTTATTTGTCATATGTGTTGACACATAAATTTGACAAAAGAAGCCACTACCTACAGAGTTGGTTTTTGTTATTCACATTTGTTTCTTGTTTTGTACATTAATTACAACCGAAGAATTCTGAAAATGATTTGAATTGAACATGCATGCTATTTACAGACATTCAAATATTTTAATCGAGACTTGTCAATAAAAGTCGGTATTGTAAATATATTAATTTAATTTGTTCTCAATATATAGCTATTGCTATTACAAGTTATATTTTTAGATTATAGAGTCAGGGAATTCAAAATATTAGTTTGGGGAAAAAGAATTTTTTCGGCAGATGGCTGTACTGATAGTTTTATCGTAATGTATATATCAAACAATTTCAGATTTATGCTCGTTGGAAGGGTGACATTTCGCAGTAATAAAAGTATTTTCCCGTTTTTTATTTGGTACATTTAGTTGAGAGTTACAGGGTGTTAAAAATGGAAGTGAACAAAGAGAAAATTCGTTACATTTGAAGTTTTTCATTGACAAAGGCGAACATGCAAGCCAAGCGGCTAAAATTGTGAATGGTGTTTACTGTTACGATACTCTAACAGCCAATTATGTCCAATTTTGTTTTCGTAGATTCCGTTCAGGAATGTTTTGTGTTAAAAATGCACCTCGCACAGGTAGGCTAGTCGTCGAAAATGTCTATAAAATCGGAGAAATGATCGAAGTTGGCCGGCATGTTACCACTCGTAACATCGTCTAGGAGCTACAAATCGACCATAACTGTTTCAAGCCATTTACACCAAATTACACAAAAAAATTAATTTCGTTTTCAACAACCTAAAACTGTTTGTACATTAGAACTTTTTACATGGTTAACCGACTTTATGAGGATTTATTTGACAGATAATTTAAACCCATTGGGTTAACGAAATCCCGTGCAGTGTAAATATACTGTTATATTATACAACAATAATATTTCGGTAATTTTTCCCACTGAACATATGTAGTGCTAAGAATTCAAAGGAGGATATTCTTATTTAAATTTTGAAGGCTAAATGTTGTCAAAAGGAAAATTATGAAAAATTGGAATCATATGTCTGCATGAGAATACCTTGCATAATTATGCCATGATAATACTAATGTCCTCGAAATTTCAATTCAAAATTAAAAACTTAACATTCAACAATAAAATATCCAAAATTAATAATTTATTTAATTTTAATAGCGCTTTAATTCGGATTTTTTTTTAATATTCAATTTATTTTTATTTTTTGAAGCAACATTTTATGTTAATATTTAACCCTTTGTATCCCAATGTTGCCCACAGGCAACACAGAACGCAGCTAGTAAATATATATTTTTTGGAATACAATGTCAAAAGAAAATTCTAAAAAATCAATTTTTTGTTCAAGTTATGTGCTTTTTAATATAGAAAAAAATGTGTCCAAATTATTTAAATCGCTTCTTATTCGAATATGTAATATGAATTGCAACACCAGAACAATTTTTTTATTTTAGTAAAAAAGAAAATAGATACATTGCATTTGGTTATCTTGATATTGGATTTTTATTTTCCAGAAAGAATGTACTATATTTCCCAATGGATGTAGCGACGTCAAATTTTGTTCATATCCTATTTAGGACAGTTGCATTAAAAATCTGTACACATAAAATTGTTCCATAAAATAAAGGGTTAATGTAATTTGAATTGGCACTTGTATTGCCCTCAATAACATGTCAGACGCTTGCAGTTACCTTGTATTATTATGAAATCAATAAATCAATACCGTCTACGTCACGTTAACCCTGTTCGCAAATACAGTGGTATATATTTGACGTATAGCTTCCGAATTGACATTTGAGTTAGAGTGGTTTTCGTAAATCAAAATACACTTCAATATGATATTTTATTTTTCAAATCATTCTACCAAAAATTTACTATGACGTAGTCAGCTTCATAATAGATACGCTTTGCTATCACTCACATTACTTAAACAATTTGACGTGTGGCCGTGTAGCTTACGTGCTAACGTATGACATGACATAAACATTTGGTAAACATTAAAGTTTGACAAGCAGTACGGGACGCACGTGTATCAGCTACAGTGTTTTTATTTTCAATATTTAGTAGATTTTTTCTAATTTCTTCTGATAATTAAACACACACAAAATGACTGAATTAGAATTTCAGGATTCTGAATACTCATCAGAGGATGAATCAGAAGAAGAGGTAAGATATAAAATAAAATTTTGTAACATTAATCGTATAACAAAAATCTACTCTATTGTAGTTGCAAGAAGCATTTGCTCGTGGTGATTTGAAGCCCGGTCTAAATATTGAATATCAAAAAAGGGAAAAAGTCAACAATATCGTAAGTATTTTGAAAATGAAGGCTGTTCGGAAGCAGAAAGTAATATTATTGACTCTTCATTTCAGACTGGTCTTCTTGCCAAGGCTGATGAAATTAAACTTGATCTGCCATGGGTAGAACGTATGGATATGATCAACGATTTGGCACCACTGGCACCTGAAATGGCTATTGCCCTGGAAAAACATGAACAAAAACGGGCCAATTTGTTTAAGGGCAATGCCAAAATCCCCTATGTACGTCCCGAAGAAGATCCTGTTTTGAATGATTTCAAACGTGAAATGTTATTCCATCGCCAAGCTCAGGCTGCTGTCATTGAAGGCATTCGTCGTCTACATGAATTGGGAATTAAGACAAAAAGGCCCGATGATTATTTTGCTGAAATGGCTAAGACAGATGAACACATGCAAAAGGTGCGTGCAAATCTAATGGCCAAACAGGAGGGACAGGCCAAATCGGAAAGAATTCGACAAATTAGGGAACAACGTAAAATGGGCAAAATCTTGGCCAAACAAACTAAAGTACAAAGAGAAATGGAAAAGAAAGACATGCTCGATAAGTTGAAGAAATTCCGTAAGGGTAAATTGAAGAATTTAGATTTCCTTGAAGATGCCAAGGCCTTGGAGGCAAAGACAAAGAAAACAGCTGAGAAGCGTAAGCAACGTGATAAGAAATTCGGGTTTGGTGGCAAAAAGAAGGGTATGAAACGTAATACAAAGGCCTCCGCTGCTGGTTTGGAAAATACAAAGGTACCTAGACGTCGTGTTGGATCAAAGGCTGCACCGGGCAGTAAACGTTTGGGTAAATCCAGACGCCAGAAAAATAAAAGTAAAAAATAGATGTAGGGTTACTTTTAAATAATAATAATTATAAAAACAACAATATATAATTACAGTTTTATTTTTATATAAATAAATGTAGGTTTATATTCAATATATGTATTAAATGTGTTATTATTGGCATGTTTTGAAACTATGGCGGTTTGTTTGCGAAGGAGACGGCAGCTTTATATTGAACTTATGTCAAAACATTGACCTATTTTTAAAAATCGCTATGAAACAATTATTTTCCTGTAAACAATACCGACTGTAAAAATTCGCTTAAAAATACTTTCCTTTTTATGAGAACTATGTCATCACCCATATCGAAACATTTTTAAAATGCCAGTAAAACCTAAATGGGGCGGCATGATACTATTTAAAAACTCGAGCTTTTTGAATTCTAAACATTCTAGGAGTAGTAGCAATGTATGTGTAATATTTCAAATAACAATCTTAAATATTTCGACATTTATCGCGATTTTAACACACAGCTGGAAATGTTTAAATCGATATACTATTTTATTGCGATCAAGAAACTTGTTGTTAAGAGTTAAAAAAAACTTGGGAAGATTGGCCTTCTCCAAAATATTTTTCTGTAATCAACAGGTTAACAATGATATCAGTGAATGAATATCAGAAGATAAATATAGAACATATAGATCCATAACCCAGGAAGTGTGGATCAGGCTCCAAAGGCTAATTCGAAAATGTTAATTTTCTGCAACATGCCCTTCAAATAAATTAAAAAACTTTTGTTGATATTAACTAAAAATTTATTTGCTACTCTTCCTTTGATTTCGATTTCTTTTTGTTTTTCTTCTTTTTGGATACTGTTTCATCCACAGCAGGTTCAATATTTTCTGGCGCTTCAACAATATCTGAATCTTCCACCATTTTAGCTTCCTTGTCCTTTTTCTTCTTTTTGTGCTCCCCTACATTTTCTGTAGGATTTTCTTCCTCAACCTCTTTTTGCTTCTTTTTCTTTTTATGTTTGATTGGGGAATCTTCTTCAGTTACATTGGAATTTTCCACATCAATATCTTCTGTTGTCTCCTTCTCCTGTTTGTACTTTTTCTTCTTTTTTGGTTTGGAAGGAATTTCTTCTGACACTGTGTTACACTCTAGCTCTTCATCCTCATCACTTTTTTGCTTGCGTTTCTTTTTCTTCTTTTCCGAAGTTTCTGTTAACTCAACATTCGATTCTTCATTTGTTTTCTCCAATGTTTGCTTTTTCTTCTTTTTGTTATCTGTGGAATTTTCTTCCACCCCAGCTTGATTTTGTTTGGCTTCCATCATTTTGGCTAATAACTCATTTTCTTGCTGTTCTATTCGGGCCAATTTTCCACTTAATTTCAAACCATGTCTGGCACCTTTATGGGCAGTTCTACCACCACATGCTTTAAATAATTCCTCATCCGTCAACACATTTACTGTGGGAATTTCAATGTCACTCGGTTCGGGACGATCGCCCTTTTCAATTTCTGAACCACGACTTGTGAGAGTGGCCGATTGTATAAAATTATTATATGATTCCGATTCACCTTTGGCTTTTTTCAATTTCTTAACGGAATATCCTTTTGTGGTGATTTCTACACCATCTGCTTCATTCTTCAAGTCGACGGTAATAGATTCTCCATCCTGCTTGATGTCCACATTGTTGGCAGCGTCATTGAAAACTCTTTCCCACCAATGGTTATTGAAGTCGGTAGCTGCCTGATCTACACCAAAACCTGCGGTGTCGAATTTCAAATTGGCCCGCAAAGCTTTGGATATGCCACTGTTGGTCTTACCCAAGCCATCACCATCTTTCCAGCCATATTTTTCAAGGATTTTACGTGCAAAATCCATTGGTTACCAAAAGATGTAAAAACAACGTGGGTCAAAATCAAAATATAAACAGACGAGTTGTTGTTGTTTTAGCAGAAACAATGGTCGAATGAATATGTTCAGTGTAAATAAACTACTAGACAACAGCTGCAGAGATGTTGCCACATTGAAAGACAAATTCCAAAAGCAACAACTGCAGGGTGAATGGGCATTAAATTATTGAATTTTTATTATATCGCTAAGTGTTTCAAATGGTCTCTTATAAGAACACCAAAATAAAAATATAAAAAAAATTAAACAACAAAAAAACACCAATGGTTATGTTCGGTGTAATTATACCAGGCCTTGGTCTAGTGGGTATGTTCAGTGTATACAAACTTGATAACTGCTGCAGATATGTTGGCACATTGAAGTGCAAAATTTAGTAAGCATGGGAATGTTGATAATATTAAATACTTTTATATTAAATACTTTTTAATTTTCAAGATTTATGCATTCAAAATACAATGCAAAGAATATAAATTAGCTATAATTAATAAACACATAAGGGGTGTGTTCAGTATATACATAACCATAAATGCTCTAATGGATATGTTCAGTGTAAATTTGTTATGTCCCTACTGAAAGGTGAATGTTGTTTTTGATTATTAAATATTTTAATTTCATTTGATTTTTAAACACGGTGTATTGTTTTGTCACCTTATTCGTAACAAAAGAGTATTTTATCAAATCATAGTTATTGTGAATGTCATATGTAGGCTATTGTGAATTCTTTGTTTGGTCTTGGGACAGAAGCAGAAAAAGATCCAAACAAAATAAAATTATAAATTTCTATTTAAAATTCCAAAACAGTTTTAGAGAAAATGCCGATTATGTACAATACTGGCGATTGGTTCGTACTACGGCCAACAACATATAGGTAATGTACAAATATATAAGACCATATAAAATGGTGGGGGTAAACGCTCCAATATTTTCATTGACTAATACCTTCCCCTATATATGTTTCTTTTTGTAGAAAATTTGATTTATATCCACCGGAATGGCCACTAGATCTGGATTTGGAATATATGACTGTTGCATGTGCACCATATGGTGGTCCGGTTGCTGTCACCCGCGATCCCAATAAGATTGTACCGGTTAAGGGCACAGCAAAGCCTGTAATACGTATTTTTGATACTGCCGGACAGGAGCTGGGAAAGATATGGGTAATAATCAATACACTAATCTGTAATTATACAATCAGTATAAAAATTCTGATACGACGAATATTTACTTCTTCCAAATATCGGTCCAAGTATCTTTGAAGCAAATCTGTGTAAGAAGTTAATTTTTGGCTGGTGCTCACGATGCCTCTAGATGCGTTTACCTACTTGATACAAACTTTGCAGATTGATGTGTCCATCCTAAGTTCGAATAAAGGGATGTTGAGACTTAATACTAGCTTAAGGCCCGGTTGTGGATCGTTTTTAAATTTACAAGGATATAGTAGAAATGAAAATTCAATTATTTTTTATTGAAAAGTCACCTCTATTCTATTTAAAAAACGGCTATCCGTCGTATAGCCGTTGTTGGCATGTACCCATAGGAAAACGTCTTAAATTCTCGGGCGAAGGCTAACCACATATCAAAGCTATTCTATGTAGATAGAGATTCTGTCGCATAGCCGGCATCTCTCCATAGGAAATTTTTTTAAATCACCGCCAGAAATACCGGAGAAACTGCTCTATTTCAAAGGATTCCCTATCGTGTAGCGGATTATATATAAGGCTCCCTGTAGTATTTTGGTGACTGTAGAATGATCAAATTTTATCCGCTAGATCGAGTCTAATACTGCTTATGATACATCTCATTTTCCTTTCTATTTTCTAATAAATTTTGTATTCCTTTTTAGTGGAATCATGGTCGTCTCATTTCCATGGGTTGGTCGGATACCGAAGAATTGATATGTGTACAGGAAGATGCTTTGGTATTCATATACGATATGTTTGGCAATGAAAAGGAATCCTATTGTATTGGTCAGGAAGCCAGTGAGACAAAAATATTGGATGCAAAAATATTTCAATCTTCAGCGGGCACTGGTATTGCAGTTATGACCACAAAACACCGAATATTTCTAAAGCACACAAGCAGTAAGGATTTTCGATCTAGACTGTTACCGGAAATACCAAGTAATTTTTTGTATAAATATTCATTTCTAGAATAATATTTAATATACGTCTGCAATTTTAGAATCCCTTACAAATTGCACATGTTGGGAAATTGTTACCGAAGATCGTAACAGCTATTGTCTGTTGGGACGTGAACGTGAAGTTATAAAACTATTTCCCGGCGAATCGGTGGGCTCTGTTATACGCAACCTGTTCGATAAACCATTTGAACGTATCATCCTAATGTCTGTCTCCTATAATCATCAAAATTTGGCCCTCTACACCAATAATGGTATCGTATGGATGGGTAGCATTGATATGAAACAAAAATATTGTGAATTTGATACGGGACGTAAAGATATACCCAAGCAAATAGAATGGATAATGAATGTCGATAATGATCAGTCGGAGGCAATTGTTATTGCATATCCTTCATTTTTGCTTGTGGTCAATCGTAATGGCGATAAAAATCTTTTCACATATGATCCAGCTATATTTTTAGTTGCCGAAATGGATGGTGTACGCATTCTGACAAATACAACACATGAAATGATACAAAAACTTCCGAAATGTGTACAAAATATTTTCGCCATTAACAGTCAAGAGCCATCGAGTTTTCTCTTTGAAGCCCAAAAGAAATATCAAGAGAGATCACATCAAGCCGATGAATATTTGAGTTTATTCCGTGATCGTATGCAGGTGGCTGTGGATGAGTGTATTGAGGCGGCGGGATATGAATTTTGCACCACGACTCAAAAGAGTTTAATGAAGGTATGTTGAAATGATTAAATTTCACATTGGGAAGAAATTTATTTTTTTTTAATTTAAGACTGCCTATTTTGGAAAAGGTTTTATTCCATCTCACAATCCTGATGAGTATATTAGAATGCTAAGAATTTTACGTGTTCTAAATGCATTGAGACATCCACGCATCGCTGTACCATTAACAATAAAACAGTAAGTAATCATTTAACTCTCCCATATGGTAGCTGGCATATATTCCACCACTGAACTCTCGGGCCAGTAATCCACAATTCTTGACTGATGAGTCTAATTTCCACCTCCTGGGCTATGTCAAAAAGAAATCTGAGGCTCGTAAAATTCAGAAGTTATTGCTGAGAAGCACCTCCATCCTTTACAAGTGACTTTTTATTGCAATTTTTGTTTTGGGTAGATATAAAATACCCACCATTTTGAAGGCCCAGAATCCAGCAGAAGTTCTAAATGTTACATCTTATTTTTTACAGATTTCTATATTTAAAACCTGAAATAATATTGGCCCGTTTGGTCTTTCGAAAACATTATGCCATTGCCATACAAGTGGCAAAACATTTGAAATTACCCGAATCGTGGATTTTAGAACATTGGGCCTATCACAAAGTAATGAATGATAAAAGTAAGTTATATTCAATATAAAAAAATACAAATCGAGTAATTATAACAAATAAATTATTTACAGACGACATTGAGGTTGCACGTAAAATAACGGAGAAATTTAAAAATCCTTCTGTGGAGGGCATCTCATTTTGTAATATTGCCGAAAAGGCACATGCCGCTGGACGTGATGAATTAGCCATAAAGGTATACGATTTACGTGTATATAACAAACATCACTATTAATCATTCATTCCATATTTTAGTTATTAGAACTAGAACCCCGCACGTCGTTGCAAGTTCCACTATTACTGAAATTGGGTAAATACAATCGTGCCGTACAAAGTGCCACACAATCTGGTGATACGGAACTGGTGGCCACGGTATTGTTGGAAATCAAAAAGAAAATGATGTTAACTAATTTTCATGTAAGTGTTGTTTTATCGTTCAATATTAATTTGTATCATAAAAATATATATTTTTTATAGATGATCATTCGTGAATATCCAATGGCATTGAATATCTACAAAAAGATAATGAATGAATGGAGCCGTACGGCATTATATGATATTTACAATACAGAAGATGATCACAAATCAATTGCCGAATATCATTTTCGTAATGCGCTGGAGAGTAATAGTTTAGAATCGAATCTCTCCACAATTGCAAATAGTTATACCCAAGGTAGACGTAATATCGAAGCTGAACTATGTTCGGATACCAGTAAACTAATGAAATTACAAAAGACATTAAATAACAAGTAAGTAAGAACTTAGCTAAATATGTTTTTAACCTTCAAGAATGTATAAAACTGCTAATCTCATCCTGTTTGTTGTGACTAATTTTATGGGTTCGCACAAATTGGACAGTGTAGATTCGTTTATTGATCTTGGAGTTATTTTTTGGACATTAAACTACGTTTCAATTTACATATCGAGTCTTGTATTAACAAAGCCAAATTTTTGTTAGGCTTCATACAACGCAGGTCTGAGCAAACGCTTATTCATTGGTCTTGTTCGACCAACATTACAATATGGCTGTGTACTATGGAACCCTTTTTCATAAATGCTATTCTGGCAAAAATCTGTACAAGTTCAATTTCTTTTATTTGCTCTCAGAAATTTAGCATGGAACTCAAATGAATCTCTTCCAACGTATGAAAATCGTCTGAAGTTAAATGACCTTCCCACATGATCTTTAAATGAAGAATATAACAAATTATATAGAAGTATATCTTTATCTGAACCTCTGCATGTCATTAAAAACTGTATCTTACGTTCTTAGTGTGTAGCCAGGCGTATATCTTGGATTACTTACTTTACTTAGCTGGCTTGTGACAGAACTTTCGTTCCATAAGCCGAGCTTAAAAAAGATTTCCAGGCCCGTCGGTCTTTTGTGCAGTTTTTCCGTGGCCTTCCCATTCTGCGTGAACCATTAGCTGGTTCGCTTATATATGCCTTTTGGGCTGGGGGCATCTTCATCCATTCTCACAACATGACCTAGCCAACGTAGTTTTGCAGGATTGCCAAACGCAGATATGGCTTTAAACACCTCTGAACGGATAGGTCTGACGAATGCGGCTTTATAGTCAACGAATAGGTGGAATGTGTTTTTCCAGTATTTGGCTAGAGTAAATATCTGGTCAATTGTGGATTTGCCAGGCCTGAAGCCGCATTGGTATGGTCCAATAAGGTCATTGACCATTGGCTTCAGTCTTTCACACAGCACTGGATAGCACTTCATATGGGATGGGAAGGAGACTTATTCCTCTATAGTTGCCACATATCGTCGTCTCCTTTTTTGTGCACGGGACACGGTATGCTGAGGGTCCAATCATTGGGCATGCATTCCTCTAGCCAAATTGTACAAATGAGCTGGAGCATGCTCCTGACCAGCATCTGACCACCGGTCTTGAATAGATCGCCTGGTAATCCATCGGCTCCTGCTGCTTTATTGTTCTTCAGCCGATTAATAGACACTCTGACCTCATCTTGGCTAGGTGGTATACACTCTATACCGTCAACTCTTATTGGTTCTGAGGTATCTTCTTCATCGCCAGAAGCTTTTCAAAATGCTCCTTCCAGAACCTTAACACGCTGTATCTGTCACCAGGTTGCCCTCTTCATCTCTACAGAAGGATGTGCCTGCGCCATTCTGACTCTTGTCCTCTCTTTTTTTCTGAAAATACGTTTCTCCTCTCTCCGGAAGCTCTGCATGCCATTAAAAACTGTATCTGACGTTCTTAGTGTGTAGCAACAGTTGACAGGCGTATATCTTGGATTAGTTGTATTTATTTTATTGTTGTTCTTTCGAAATACATTTTTATCGTTTTTTTTTCTCATTTCAGATATTCCAGTATTTATGGTAATGTAACATTTCTTGGTTTATCCATACACGAAACAATAGAAAAACTATTAGATTTGGGTGAATTTAAAGAGGCCGAAAAAATAAAGAATGATTTTAAAGTACCCGATAGAAGGTAGGTTTCATATTTCGTTCCCTATCTATTTGTAATATTAATTAAATTTAAAATTCTCAAACTTTAGATTTTGGTGGCTGCGCATTTTAAACCTATCGAGTAAATATAAATGGGATGAGCTGGAGAAATTTGCCAAAGGTAAGAAAAGTCCCATTGGTTATGAACCATTTGTTGAAGTTTGTCTGAAACAAAATAACCTAACTGAAGCACGAAAATATATACTCAAATGTAGAGATGATCGTAAGACTCATTGGTATATTAGAGCGGAGTAAGTAGTTTATTTACATAATTAAATTAAATATTTGATTTTATGTTTTGCATATTTTTCTTCTTCTAGGTTATATGAAGAAGCTGTTGATACGGCATTTGAACAACGTGATATAAATTCGTTATATGTTATTCAACAAAAAGCCAATTCTCTGGGTAATCGCCAATTACTGGATAAAATTATTACCTATATTGCAATGTTATCGTCAAAGAAATAAACACAACAGCATTAGTATTAATTACAATTATATATTTCTTATTGAAAATAAATAAATTAAACATATTTTATAATAAAAAGTGTATTGTGAATATAGTAATTTGTTATTTTTAATTGGTTTCGTTATACGAGTGTTGATTTTGGGGAGAGTATTTTTCTAATATAAGTATAGTTTTTTTGGTAGAATAATTATTAAAGTACTAAAAGAGGCGTGGATTTTTTAAAGAGTTACTTGAAACGTGGATTTTTAAAATAATCAGCCTTATTCGGGATATTTGCTAGGGAGAGATCTCGCTTGTGAAAAAAATTCCTTATTGCCTTTATACATTCCGTGGCATTTTATTTGTTGTTTTTGAGTTAAAAATATGCATACAACCATTTATAATATTCAAAATCGTCATAGAATAAATATTGTGTAGATATTTTTCACAAAAAATATATATTACTTATATTTTTGTAGTCAGCTGCTCCCTTTAAATTTATTTGCGAAAAATATCGCACAAAATGTCATCACATTCTCCCACTCCCTGTAATCCAGAATAACTATTTTTTTCCCAAAGCGGATTTTTTTGCTTTCGAACTTGATTCAGAATAAGGGAAAAGTGAAAATGCGAAAAAATTCCATGCGAATTCTGGATAAGAATAACAAATTCACGGTGAATTGATGTCAAAAATAAGGCGGAATAATTTTTATAGAATAATCTTTAAGGGAACCGTAAGAAACCGATTTAATCGAAAATGTGCGCATCGTAAGGGAATCGGTCCACTCCTTCTGGTTCCTACCCCACAAAAATGATCAAAATTGTGCTAAAAATGCATTTCATAATATACGAATGGACTTTTCAAGTGATCCAATACAGTTTTGCTTACATTTAACAGAAAATAGTCAACATTTTAAATATCTTTGAACTTGTACACATAATGTAATAAAACTTTAGAATTGCCACAAATCATTGTTGATAAATTTTATAAAGTCTGTGAAGTTTACGTTGAGTTATTTATTTGCATTTGAATTTACCTATCAAAATCGGACTACACACAGAATGTGTATGACCTCAAAGTATGCTACAATTTTCTTTACAAACCAGAAGCAATCTAATAAAAGAAAAATTGCCGTTTTTAAAAATCCATTTTTATGTGATTTTTCTTTTTGAGGTAATAGGTGCCCAGCACCGAACAGTAAGTATATTTCGGAACATCGTTGAATTGAAATGCAAATAACTCAGCGACTACTTAACCGATTTTCATAAATTTTGCACAAATGGTTCGAGGGAATTTTGAAGTTTTATTTCATATCGACAATAGTTAAAGGGACTTATATTAAATAGGATAAAATAAGCAATATGGGAAATTTTAAATATCGACTAATTGTTTGTTACATGTAAACAATGTAGACACTATCTTTGTTCGATTTACATGAAATTTCGCATAGCGTATTGAATTGTGTCTAGAATGACGTGTCCTGTTCTTGGTTGGACATGTTTGCATACCCTCAGGCTAATGAGGGTATATACACTTTGCCACGGCAAAAATGTGCCTCATCGAAATATTGGTTTTATAGACTTCATGTTTCTTTGATCCAAATTTGTTTCATAGGTTGAGGCAACACCGACTGACACATTTTTACTCGTTTCATTTTGTGTGTGATTTTTAAAGGAATAGTCTATTAAGGGACTAATAGAAGTAGAAGTGTTTTAAATAATATTTTTTAAAGGACTAAACGAAGCGTTATATTTCAAATACTACAAAAGGGGGAGATTTGAATGAAAAATATGAAGCCATCCTTTAAAAGAAAAATACAGTAGTATCTCAATTCTTGCAGGTAATGAAAATCAGGTTCGGTGTACGTTTCGAGGTTATCGCAGAATCCGAGATATTATTTTCCATACAATTTTACGTACATATCTGCATAGAATTCACATATCTGCATATGTTTAACATTTCAATTCAAAACAATTAAGTACACATTTTACGTGGAACTGAAAAAAAAATTAATGTTTTTGTTTGTTTTGTGCAAACTTGCTTTTTCAGCACCACACGGCTTCTGAGTCACAGGAGCGTCATAAAATCCTCTAAGGAAGCATTGCTTTGCTCCGCCCATTCTAAGCAAATATTAATGTTGATATAGTCTATTCCCATGGAGCTTTCTTTGTACTGTGTACCACATCGTCGGTTAGGACATCATCGGAGTGCTCTTCATTTTTTGCTGTGGGCGCCAGATGAGGTTCAACGATTCATTCCTCAATTTCGGAATAGGAAATTTGCTGCAACGGTTCTACTTCCTCAAGCAAAGTTGCAATGGATGAATACGTAACTCTAAAGAGGTATTTCATCTTATCCATCCCAGTCGGATGATTTATCAAACATTTTTTGAAATGATGACCTAATAGAAGATGTGCTTACAGCATTCCAAGCTTTCGCTAGAAAGCATATTGCGCCTTTTAAATTGATATTACGCAGAGAATCGGTAATCTTGTGTTCAGTTTTTGCAAAAATGGGTTACCAGAATCAGACATATTCGACAGTTTTTCCCCACATATTTTGAGTCTCCGGATTCCATGTCTTTTTGGAAGTTTACAACCCAACCATTGCTAGCTTATAAGACACTCGGATTTTCCATGATATTAGCATGCAGTAATTTTGCCTTTTGCTTGAGCATATCAGATGTGATTGGCAAGTTCTTCGCTCGTTGATTTGCAAACCATTTGAACAATGCTCTTTCCATTTTTGGAAACTCCGAAGGTTTAAGTGTCTTACTTTTATCGGGACCAGATTCAGAATGTGCGACGAACTTTTTTGTGTCCATTTTTCTTAACACGAGTTATTGTTGATCTATGCACGTGAAAACTTTTGGCTAAGGAGTTTATGGAAAATCCAGCAATTAATTTCTTTAGTATGTCAGCTTTGTCTTTAATTGTAAGCAATGTAAACATTTTCTTTGCCATTATGAAACCGCGCAAAAGTCAGCTTAAAATTGATTGAAATTACTACATTTCATAAGCAGCATAAAACTAAGGGAATTTTATTTAGTCTATGAAAATGTCGCAAGTATCGATTATAAAATTTGCAGATGTCACAAGTACAGAGTACATAATAGTGGATTTTTTAAAAAATAAACAAATATGTTTTTAAAAGCCACAACAGCGTGTATTTTATAGAAAAATTTTAAAGACCATGTCCAAAAGAAGCGGGAATTTTTTAAGGACACTTATGGGGTAGATTTTAATACATATATTTTTAAAGCGCTTTTAGAAGCGTTAGACGCGTGTATTTTATGTAAATATTACATGAAGACGTCATATTTCAAATATAAGATCACAAAATCGCATGAAGATCGTTACCACCGACATGTCTTTAGACATGTTGGCTTTTTTCAACACATTTTTGAACCAGACCCATTCCTTCATTAGTATATTATTGCCATATTAAAATAAAACCATATATTTTTATCAGTTTCCGTTTTTTTAAGGATTTATTTCTTTTTATAATCCATATATAATGTTTTTTTTTTATTATTCGTTCATGTATGTATATGTTTTATATATTGTTCATGTAATATGAATGTATATATGTGTGTATGTAGATAAGATCACAAAAAGCCATAAAGAAAATAATTTTACTAAATATGTCTCGGTAGTTTTTTTGCGTTTTGGTTAAAATTTTTATTTGTTTTCTGATTTTTATAACATTTTCTATCAATTTCTAATATACCTGATTTAAAATACACATTTCATATTTTTTGTTTATATGTATATAGTATAAAGCAAAAGTGATCAGTTACAATATATTTATATTATAGATTCAACTATGCAACTATGATTTTATATGTACGTGTAATAAATTTCATATAATGTAACAGTTTTAAATAAAAAAAAATAATCAGATTTATTCGGGATATTCGCTAGGGAGATATCACGCATCTAACAAAATGTTCGCTTTCACATTCTAGCCTTATTCTGAATGAAAATATGGCAACATAAAATATGGCATGTGAAACAGCTGTTTATTGTTTTGATGCAATTTGGCGTAATAACCGCATTGAACGATGTCAAAGACATGAAATCTGCGATTAAATTTGTTCGCAGTTTATTATTCACTACATAATTGTGTTCCGTTTTATTTAATTTCAATATTTTATCTCTCCAAATTCTTAAAGTGGCAAATTATTGGTTGATATACTCCTTCTCCTTTATTTTGCCCTTCAAAATTAAAATTTGTTAAAAATTTGTATACAATCATTTATAATATTCTAAATCGTCATAGAATAAATATTGTGTAGATATTTTTTATAAAAATATCTATTACTTATGTTTTGTAGTCAGCTCCCATTAAATTTTTTAGCGACAAATTTCGCCCAAAATGTCATTCTTTCCCAAAGCGAATTTTTTCGCTTTCGAACTTCATTCAGAATAAGGCGAAAGCGAGAATGCGAAAAAAATTCACTGTGAAATGTTATTCAGAATAAGTCGAAGGGCAAGAGCGAGTAAATTCACGTGGAATCGACATCCAGAATAAGGCTGATAATAAATATCTCTGATTAAGGACAAAACATTTCCTCACTTAAAAGACTATTTGTGGTATTTTTTTTTTAATAAAATTGTTACATTGTACAAAAATGTTTGTTTACATATTTATGAATATGGTTTTAAATATAAATTTTGTAACCAGCAATTGTGAATATTTATATGTTAGTTGCATTAATGTTTTATTTATTTTTTATGCATTTACAATAATTTACATTTAATATTGTTTTATGAATGAATTCTATTATATATTTGTATATATATACATATATATTTATGCTATTTATAATATGTATATATTACGAACAAAACAGCAGTCTTATATACGATGAAATACCACTTCCACTTCTTGTTTTTCTTTTCTATGTAAAAGAGTGTGTGTGCTATAATGTTAATGAAAAAATTGATGTAATGTGCTACAGTGTTTAGTGGGAAAGTTCAAGGATTTGACAATCTATGGAGAGGTACCAGAAGAAGTTGCCCTATAGATCTCAGACTCTATAGGCTTAAAGTAGGTTTGGTAAAATATAACGATGTGCCAACAATGAATTAAATCGTTTTTTTTTTAATTCGCATCAAATTAAATTTACAGTTTGCAAAATGTTGACCCTTTGTGGAGACGGTACCACAAGGTGGGGAGACTTACACGTTTTAAAAATATTGACCCTTTGTAGGGGAGCTACTAGATGGAGTGGACCTGCAAGTCCCATCTTACCACTTTATACAGGCTTGGTCAAAATATTCGGTTGTACAAAGTTTTGTTCAAATCGGATAGTCCGTTTCCATGACATTACAAAATTAATCTTCAACAAAATTGTGCCCATTTTGTGGAAGGAAGGGACCGATGATAGATATCAAGCAACGGCTCTGATTGGCTTCAACATGGCGAAGTCCAGGCTTATCTTGGTCCTTCTTTCAACTCAATTGTGGACATTGACCTCCCCGCGGTGTCACCCGTAGAAATAGTGAGCTTTTATGTGCCGCGAGTTCACCCATATGAACTATAAAAAATGGGTTGAGGCGTCGGGTTAGTTGCCCACATCGGAAAGCCCATCCTACTATAAAAACGCAACGAAAAAGAAAACCAAACCCACCTAATGTTGACGACCTCCGAAAACGTTTAAAGGACCACGATCAGCGAATCTGCACTTGAAATGTGCGCATGTTGCACAGAACACGTGCAGTTTTGGCGGATGAACTTAACAAGTACAAAGACGATATTATTGCCTTACAGGAAATGCGATGGAAAGGGACAGGCGTATGTAAATCAGACGATTACGCCTTGTATTACAGCTGCCATGAAATATACATGAATTTGGCTGCGGATTTATGATTAACAGGAGAATAAAAGACCTCGTCTTCAGATTCACTCCAGTATATGATCGAATTGCTATAATCCGTATAAAAGCGAAGTTCTTCAACATCAGACAAAGATGAGCAGACCAAAGACATATTTTACGAGTGTCTACAAACAGCATATGACCGCTGCCCTGGCCATGACATTAAAATTTTGCTAGGAGATTTTAATGTAAAAATCGGAAGGGAAAATATTTTTGTCCCCACCGTCGGAAAATTCAGCCTTCATGAAGAACAAATGTTACTCGCCTACGCCGATGACATCGATATAATGGGCCGAACATTGCGAGCGGTAAGAGCCCAATCTTCGAACATGAGTTAAGTTTGGCAAAAATATTAAGATATGCAAAGTTTGATTAATCCCTTCGACAGTTATCGTTCTCGCCAACCAAACAGACAGATGGACATTTGTAAATCGACTCCAAATAGTCTGAAACGGATTTGATACAAAGAAACGAATATTTCGATGAGGCACATTTTTGCCATAGTTTTATTATTGTTCTTCATCATTATGGAAGAAGAATAAAAATCTGATCATATTATTTGTGATTATCGATTGAGGATCTTATGAATAATAATGATGTTATGCTTCGACAATTTCTATTTTTTTTCCTTCAAACATGATATAATTACTGTAAATAAAGAGTGTATATAGTTAATAATTATTCTTGTGTATCAATTTTTTGTTGTTTGTTTGAATCTACACTTCTCCATTTCAAATAATCACATCATATTCGAATTGATATTTTAATATTCTACTTAATACTACTACCAATAAAAAATCATTTGAAATAAATAATATACACATAATTCAGGTTATATTGTTGCTTTTTAAATATATGCAATTTATTTTTATTATTATTTTTTTCAATTAGGCATTATTTTATTACATTTATTAAAAATTCGAACACACACAGACATATGCAATTAAGCAACGATTAAATGTATTTAATTTCACATTGTATTTTATTTGTTTGTCATTTAAAAAACTTTTTTGTTGTATGTATTTAATTACAGCTCGTTAATGAACGGCATTGGATGTCGCATACATATACACGGAGTCATCAATATAGTTCCCTATATGATTTTTTCATATTGGTTACATATTTTCGAAAAAATATAAATTTTTGCCACTTTGTTATGAGTTAACATTGTTGTGGTTTATTATCAATTGATTGCCCAACGCAAAACGTCCATTGTCGTGTTCATTATCGAGCAATTAATTTAAGAATTGTGTTATATATTGGGAAAAAACTATTTAGGAAAAATGCGAGAAAATTCTAAATCGATAAAATACTACTTACCAAAACATTTGGAACTTTTTCATCCAGATATAGAAATCTAGTTTAAATATTTATCAGCCTTATTCTAGATATTCACTAGGGAGATATCTAGCATGTAAAAACAATCGCTTTTCTATTCTCGTCTTATTCTGAATGAATAGGGAGACGCAAAAAATGCGAGATGTGGATTCGAATTTTGGAAAATGATGGTTGGAAAAACGATTCGTGTTGCCATATTGTAATATAAGTTGTAATGTGTGTTGCCCCATTGTAATTTAATTTTGTAATATTTTTCAATATTTTATTTATTGATTTGATTCAGGGCCTGTCTCTCCAGAAAAAAATATTCAGCCCTGTTCTGGATGTCAATTCCACATGAATTTATTCGTTCTTCCCTTCGACTTATTCTGAACAAAATTTCACAGTGAATTTTTTCGCATTCTCGCATTCGAAAAAATCCACTTTTGGGAAAAAATAGTTATTCTGGATTACAGGGAGTGGGAGAATGTGATGACATTTTGTGCGAAAGTGTTCGCTAATAAATTTAAATTTGAAGGAAGAAACAAAGGAGGAGGAGCATGTCATAAAATAATTGGCCACTTTAAGAATTCTCCCAAATTCTAAAATATCGAAATTAAATAAAAAGGCACACAACTATGTAGTGAAATTATTCGTTGTGTCTTTGATATCGTTCAATGATATCTTTGATATCGTTCATCCTAAAAAATGTTATTTTATTTTTAACCTGTTGTAGTAGTTGCACCAAATTGCATCGAAACAATAAACAGCTGTTTCACATGCTGTTGTATGTCGCCATATTTTCAAACACTAATTTATTTTCTTTCAATTACAAAGCAGTTTTACAATGGATTATTGATATTTCACATTTATATTGTTATAAAGTTTAAATAACAATGAAAAGTAACAATTTTAAAGAAGAAAATCAATATATAAAATATTGAAAAATATTACAATGGGGCAACACACATTACAATTTAAATTAAAATATGGCAATATGAATCTTTTTACAACCACCATTTTCAAAAATTCGAATCCGTTATGCCTGAAGTTTCTGATGCACGGAAAAGAGAAGGGGTGTCTAGGAGATGACAAATATCAGAAGCGTGGATTGAGTCATAACACTCTGATCCATTTGGAGAAAGTAAGCAACTCTAAGGCAATGACAAGCAACACAGCAGCAAATGTTCTCTACATGGCGAGTACATAACATTAAGGGCTTTAATAGACCAATAACGTTGGTTTCGGAGGAAGCAGCACAGCTACTACAACTACCAAAGAGGAAGACCGATGTGAAGCTAAGAGGTATCGGGGAGACTATTGTGAGAGTGGCGAAATCAAAAGTGTTGCTCGAAGATTTTTCAGCAGTACAAAGTGTTGCTCTGAAATTAGCAAATACTGATAGCAGCTTCCAGTACAGCATTCAACGAAGGGCAAATGTAAATCTGGCCGATCCAAATTTCAACAATTCAGAAAGAATCGAATTAGCATTCAACCAAGACTGTTGATTTCATCAACACCAATGATGTACCCATTTCAACTGTCTAGCTAAACCGAATCTTCTGCATTTCGATTGACTCGATATGAAGCCGGTACAAAAGCGAAACAGCGAACAGGACACCAATAATCACACCAATCACGAATAACAAACCCTGTTTTCAATTCACTTCGACGAATTGGAATCTATGTACTTTTTAGAAACATGATTTGGTCCTTTCCGTGAGAAATTCATGAACAGAAAATTTTCCAGAACAAGAGTATGAATCACGAACGCCATAAAACTTGAATCAATTTATATTGGCGATTTTATGCATTGTCTTGTTGCATTAAAAACATTTTTTCCAAATCCCTCACTTAACACAATTCTTAAATACATACGCCCCTGAGCTGGTTTTCGTTTCGATATAATTATTAAGCAAATGCAATTGTTTTTAACACAAAATAATTAATTTTGAGAAAAATCAAAGTAAAATTGTAAATTGGAGAAAATCAGAACAGAGGCTATTATTGTAGTAATTAAAAAAATGGACACAATTATAATATACAGACAATAAAATAAAATCTTTTGAAATTTTCTAGTTGCATATTTTTTTGTTTGTTTTATTTTATTTTTTTATTATTATTATATAATTACAAAAAAATTAATTTAACTACATATGTATACGATAGTGACTAGGCGAAGAAAATAACTCTTCAAAAATGTTTATATAAATATTTGCTTAATATTTTCTTGTTGTTGTTGTTGTTTGCTTTAAATTACGCTAAAAGAAGTAGCATATTATTTATAAATAATTTTTAACTACAGTGGTTGTTTTTTTTTTCAACATTTTTTTCTTTCTTTCAGTTTCTTAGGATTTTTGTTTCATTTCATTCATTTATATGTTGTTTTTTTTTTTAATAGATTACATATTTCTATAATATTTTGCTAAAAAAATCTTACAAATATGCATACGTAAACATTAATGTGGACAATGATTTTTTTAAGCGTTAGTAACTAAATTTTTTTGTTTAGTTTTTTATCTTTTTTTTATTTTTATTTGTTTATTATTTTTTTTTTGTTTGAGTAGGGAATAGCTAGCTATGTATGTATTTATGTGATAGTTTCGGTTACCAAGAGAAATAGGAGAGAGAGAGTAGGTGTGTGTACTGCTGCTGTAGGATAATAGGTAGCTTTATATGATTATTTTAATTATTATTATTTTTTTAAATTCCATATATTATTTTTGTATTATTTAGGATATAGTACAGAGACAGCGAGTTCTATTTTTTGTGGATTTTTTTTTTAATTTTTCTCATTTCGTGTGTGTTTGTTTTTTTTTATTAAATAATATAGTTTTATTGCATAGGGATTTGAAGTAGGTGTTTCATTCTTCTTGTTCTTTGTTATTTTCTTTTTGTTTTTTAGGGTTTAGTTTTTGTTTAGCTGGAAATTATGAGCATCACAACCAAACCTTTATTTTTTTTTTTTTGTTTTAAATATATAAATATTTAAATTGATTATAT
Source organism: Musca vetustissima (assembly GCF_032173495.1). Classification (NCBI taxonomy): domain Eukaryota; kingdom Metazoa; phylum Arthropoda; class Insecta; order Diptera; family Muscidae; genus Musca; species Musca vetustissima. The sequence goes on from NW_026873961.1 coordinate 28,650, forward strand.
CGTAGTGATGAGACCAAAGATATTTTTTTTACAAATTGAAATCAATTTTAAATAAAAAATTGGACTACAATTTAAAAAAATATTTGAAAAAGTATACTTGTGTTTTAATTATTATTACAGCATATAACTTGCAAATTAATAATTTTTGGTTATAACAAAACATTTTTTAGTTTGTAAATTACAAAATATTTAAGATATTAAATATTACTTCAAAATGTTGTTCGTTTTAAAAATACAAATTCTACATATTTATACCAGAACTATACAATTCTACATATTTATACCAGAACCTGAAGTATCAATTGTTCTTAAGAAAATTTAAAAGTGGTACCGAATAGGTGTTCAGAAATTAACAAAAATCATTTAATATATTCTCATATATGTCTCATTTTGCAGGGTTTCTACCAAAAGATTTAAATATTTTTTATATATTAATAAAAAACTAAATATTTTCTAATAGTAGTGTACTATATAAATTGTTAATTTTTCTATAGCCAAGACCCAGAATATATATTATTTAAATAAACATATTTTTTGTTTAAATTCCAGGGACACTACAATTAATTTGAACACAATTGTAAATATTTCAAATATTTTTTTAGTTGTTGTCCAATATACATATATATAAAACTGCTAATATTTTTTATAATTATCTAATTCTATGACTGCTTTCAAAAAAGAAGAAAATTTTAATTAAATAAAACAGAGAATATGTTATACAGAGAAAATAAATATATATGTTTATTTTTTAAATTCCATTTTTAATGTTGTGAAATACTGTTGAAAAGTTATTTTTTCATATTCAAAATAAAAAAATTCAAAATTCCCTTTTTGTTGATTGAATTGTTTGTTGTATTTTATTGCAAAATTACAACGCACACAAATAAATAGAAACAAAAAATGAAAAGGCAATAAAAAACAAAAATTCCATTTACACATTGAAATAGAAACGTAAACGTAATAAATAATAATTATAATAAATACAAATGAATAAAAAGAAAAAAAAAATAATAATAAACATACAAAATTAAAAATTAAATAAAACAAAAACAATATTTTCTACTATACATTTAAATAAAAAGTGAAGAGAAATTAACTTGCATTATTATTTATATATATATATATATATATATATATCTCCACAATATATTATTGCTATTAAACTAAAATTTCTCATCCCATACATTGTCTATTACATTCAACTACATACAGTAAATATTCTTCAAAAACCCCTTTATTGATATTAATCTCTTATTATTATTTCTTCTTCTTCTTATCTAGCCATTATTATCCATATTGCAAAGCTAGGAAGAAGGATATAATTGGATTAATTAATTATTTCGTTTCTTTTTTAATCATTTTTTGTTTGTTTGTTTTTTATAACTAAAGCCTTTTATTCTCTAAAAATAAAAATTATAATATATTTATTCCACACATCACAGCCATGTAAATAAAAAAAGAGATGGGGGTATAGAGTAGAGGGCGGGCAGGCGGGCAAAGATAGCTAATGCTGGGTAAAAAGTGTCAAAGAATTAAAAAAAAACGAAAAAACAAAAACAAAACTAAAAATAAATATATTTAATTTATGGTTTTTTTATATAAGTTATTTTTCATTGTCTCATTTAGTTGTTGCTGAATGGAACACTTTTCGTTATTACCATCACCCAGATTAAAAATCGAGGCCAAAACAGCATCTGCTGCATTGCCAATACTGCCACCACCACCACAACTATCATCATTATCATCGAAATCGTGATCATCATCCTCATTTTTATAATCATTGCCATCATTAACGTCATTTAGATTAACTTCATTACCAACATCATCATTGTTGATTATTTCAGTCTCTATAGAGGTTTTTATTATAACATTTGATGTTTCATTATTAATACTGCCACTGTCTGTTGGTGTTATTCTCGTGGTCTCCATAATTTGCATTGTATTGGGAGACGAATTCAAAGATTTCAATTTATTGTGAACATTTTGTTGATTTTGCCTCAGATTGGCCAAGAATTTCTCTTTGAATGTATTTGCCGAATACTTGTGTTCAATAAATGTTGGTGATATGGCGGTTGTTTGCGGCGAATTAGTTAATAATGGACCGCTAGAAGCCGCACTACCGTATGGTAGTAGGTTTGCTGATTGCATTTGTGGTGCTGTTGCTGCATAAAAACAATTTGTATTATTGTTGACACCAACGACACAACCACCTCCACCACTATTTATGCCGCTGCCGTTAACACCATTGCCGGCTTTGCCAACACCACCAGCAGCAATTGCTGTTGTCACTCCACGCTGCTGTTGCTGCTGCTGCATGGCGGTGGCTAACAATTGTCCACTAAAAGAAAAGGTGGTGGAGAAGGACTCTGCAATAATGAAACAGAAAAAAGAAGAAAATAAACCATAAAATTCAACTAAAAATCATAAAAAAATGAATAAATAAAAAAGTAAATATAGAAACAATTGTTTTTTTTTAATTGTACAAGAAGAAGAATAAAGGTATATAGAGAGAGTGAAATAATGTTTGTGATGTGTAGTGAGATTTTTTTTTTATTGACTAAATGGCAGATTTTTGTTTTGTATTAGTATATATATAAAAGTAATTAAAAATAAAGTCAGATTGCAGATGATGTTATCTATCATATCTTTCAATAAACTTTTTGAAATAAAATTCCGAATTTTTTGTTAAGAATATTGAGACGTATTCTATTGTGAATCAGTAGCATTATTCAAGAAAAAAATATACAGCCTTATTCTGGACATCAATTCACCATGAATTTTATTCGCTTTTCCGTTTAGAGTTATTCTGAACCAGCATTTTCACTTTTCACTTATTCTGAATCAAGTTCGAAAGTGAAAAAAATCAGCTTTGGGGACAATTTTTTATTTAGTGCAGCTATTATTAAGATTAGTATATACTACATACGATATTATATATCATAGACTGTTTATACATTCTCAAATTAGTATATATTGTCCCTATAGAATGGAAATATCTGGTAAAAATTAAAATGGTGCCTTTGAAGTAGCGGGAATTTCGAAGAGCGGGTGAGACTTGATTTATTGTGCTCTATTCTTAAAAGTCGATGTATTTTTATTTCTAATTCAACAAGAGAGTATTCGGTCAATGTCGTGAAATCACATATCACTCATCGATTTAAAGTCCTGGGAGATCCTTTTATGTGTTTTTTTCCAAAGATTGATTTTCTCTTGAAGAGGGAGTAGAGTAGAGGCAGAGAGTCGTTGGGCATCCCTTTTTCAAACAAACCTTACACAATATATTTGAAGAAGAAGTGTCTAGAAAGATAGATCCTTCTAATTCAACAATATATTATTGATTCTATATCTTTTTTTTTGATAATACTCCACCGCCCCCAGGCATATCAGGAGCAATCTTCACGATCTAGAGAGAGGCCTGTTGTTCTAGAGACTATCTTTTGTACCTCTGCAAACAGGATTGAATTATGACCACACTGATGCAGTTGAGGTGAACCCAATCTTCGGATAACACCTGCCGCCGATAGTCACAGAAAAGCCGCAGCTACCGAGACAAAACCAACGTGGTTCTGTCACTTTTTTCACGCATTAGACATATGTTCTGGTACAATTAAAGTTCTGGTACAATTATAGTTATAATTGTGAATTGTTGTTTTGATGATATAATTAAAATTGTTTTGTAATTACAGCTGTGATGTAATGATGATGGATAGGACAGTGTATATTGCAGCCTATACTATTAGATTTTGTAAAAGAGATACAATGTTTTTCTACGTCAAAATGAATGAAGACTATTATTTTTAACAAAATTATATATAGCATAGAAATATAAATATTGTGGAGAATAATGCAAGTTAATTACTTTTCGAATCATATTGTTATAAAAATGTATTCAAATTATTGCACTACACTCTATGTAATAAATTATAGAAAAAAAAAAAACTTTTCTTATATCTTATTATTTATGAATAAACTAATTATAGAATATTTTACTACTTTTTAAAAAAGAAATAATACTTTTAAGTGTTTGATTTATTTGTTTTTTTGTTCTAAATGAGAAATATTACTCTAAAATTCAAATTAGCTTTTGATGAATTATTTTATTTTATAAATAAAGGAGATCAATAGGTTCGGTTTGTTTATGTTATAGGAGTTTGATTTTTTTCCTTTTGTTTTTTTTTTAATACGGTTGTAAAATGCAATGGAAATTGTTTGATTTGTTTAATAAAAAAGAGAAAAACACAATATTGAGAATAAAAATAAATATATTGCACATACTAAAATTAGTTAACTAAATATACACTAAGCTAACAGTCTAATATTTGCTCCAAAAAAGAAATAAATATAGATTTGTATATATATATATATATATTATAAATTCCTATTAGGTTATGTAGCGTCGTATTGATTATTTGTGTGGGGGGTTTTCTTTTCTTCTTGTTGCTGTTAATATTATAGATACGGAGATTAAGCTTGTTACAATCGTATACTAAAGTTTTTTTAAATGCATAACTCTTTGTTTTATTAATAATGTTATATATTGTAGTAAAAGGGGGTTGTGTTGTTATCATTTAAAATTCGTTTAAAAAAATGGTAAATAAAAAATAAGGAACATAATGGAATATTTATAAATTATAATCATAATAATAATTTTTTTGTTATTATTTGAACTAGATATCGAATTGATTAGTTTATATATTTTTGACTGCAACGAAATATATTTCAATGAATCTAGAGTGAGAGGTTCACATAAAAAAAGAAAGTCTTTAGATCAACTGGAGAGAGAGAGATTCTATCAGAGAGTCTGATGAACTCATTTGAAAAAAATGTAAAGTGTGTTTATTTAAAGACTGTAGATGATATGATCTGAAACAATGAGATCGTTACCCGTTAGGGAATATATTGTCGTCTGACTCTAGGAATAATAATTTATCGATTGAGAGAATGTTGATGAGAAAAGGACTGTCTGTTAATACAAATACATTTTGCGAAGAAAACAACATATTCATTTATTGTGGACCTCCAATTTGTCACTGTGAATACAAATTGTCTATTTTTAAAAATAGGATTTCTCAATTTATGGAAATAAAATAATATCTAAATGTTTATTTATAAAATTGAACGAATTCCAATCGGCAAAAATAAGGGGAACTCCCCACAGACCTCAAAATTGACAACAAAAGTCTAATGGTATGTTCCCGTACTGCAAGAATCTACTATTTTTTACTCCGATAACACATTTTTCCTTTATGATATCGAAGAAAATAGTAAAATCGAGTAGATTCTTGCAGTACGGGAACAGACCATAAGAAAACAAGTAGAAAAGTGTCAGTCGGTGTTGCCGACAGATATATACTCCTAGCCTATGGTTTGCGGAAGTTTCCGGAATGACACACAGATTTCATTATTAGCTTTATATAAGAAATATGTTTTTATCAAAGAGGTTTCGGATTTAATGTTGATAAAATTTTATAAAATATTGACCATTTGTGGGGAAGGTACCAAAGGAGTGGACCAATGGGTCCCATCTTCGGAATTTATATAGCGTTGGTAAAGATAATAGGTTGTGCAACGTTCAAATCTGACATTCCAATTCGCCTGATATTGCATTTATAAATATTGCATTTTGACCATTTGTGGGGGAGGTACCAGAAGAAGTGAACCAATGGGTCCCATTTTTGGGAGAGGTACTAGAAGGAGTGGACCAATGGGTCCTATCTTCCTAATTGATCTAGGCTTGGTAAAGATAATAGGTTGTACAAAGTTTCGTTAAAATCGGATAGTCCGTTTGCATGTTATTATAAAATTAATTTTTAGCACAATTTTGACCATTTTGTGGGGGAGGTACCGGAAAGAGTGGACCAATGGGTCCCATCTTCAAACTTGATCTAGGCTTGGTAAAGGTAATAGGTTGTGCAAAGTTTGGTTCAAAACGGACATTCCATTAGCTTGATATTGGTATTATAAATATTGGAAATTTTGAGCCTTTGTGGGGAGGTATCAGAAAGAGTGGACCAGTGGGTCCCATCTTCAAACTTGATCTAGGCTTAGTAAAGATAATAGGTTGTACAAACTTTCGTTAAAATCGGATAGTCCGTTTGCACCTTATTATAAAATTAATTTTTAGCACAATTTTGACCATTTTGTGGGGGAGTTACCAGAATGAGTGGAACGATACTCCCCATCATCGAACTAAGTTTGGAAGAAATATTAAGATGTGCAAAGTTTGAACGAAATCGGTTGCTGCCTTCGAGAGTTATCGTTCTCACCAGCCAGACAGACAGACGGACATGTATAAATCGACTCCAAATTTTCTGAAACGGATTTGGTCCAAAGAAACATGGGGTCTAAAACCAATATTTCGATTAGGCATATTTTCACCGTATCAAGGTATAAATATATGTATGCCAATTAGCTAGGATCATTATAAAGATAGAGATTTGTGAGTCACGATATGTTAAATGGCATATTTCGAAATAATACTGATAATAAATAACAATTTTACAGTAGCAGTTAAAATATATAATATTTAAAAAATGAATATCAGTTCAACATATAACAAAAACGAAAAAAAAACATACTAAATATTATTTTACACAAAAACTGAAAACAACAAATTTACAAACGACAATTTAAATGGAAACTAATTAATAAATAAACAAATATTAAGTTATAATAATTAAGAAAATTAATAAGAAGATTATTTTCAATGTTAAAAAAAGAGATAGCGATAGATAGTGGGAGATACTGTTGTTCGTTTCACAATCTTTGTTTTTTTGTTTATTATTAGTCTATTATGTGAATATATATGAAGATCTATTTAAATTTTCGTCGCATTAAAAGTTTCTTTAGTATAGGCTACGTTTCCTCGCTTAAAGAACCAACACCGGCATCAGCAACGGCAACAGTTAAAGCAACCACATCATTAGAAAGGAGATTTTGATTGGAGCCATTAGCGCCGCCACCACCACTGCTGGCAACACTTTGAGAAGAATTACTGTTGGGCGAATTGGCCATAGAGGGTGGCGGCGAGGCAGCCGTTATATGTTGGGTAATGGCATTTTGTTGGTGTTGATGTTGTTGCTGCTGCTGTTGCTGCTGTTTATTAAGATTACCAACATTACTAGATGATGTTATTTGAGATAAGTGAATACTACCAACAATTTGTTGCTGTTGTTGTTGCTGTTTAATATTTTTATTGTGTTGTTGCTGTTGCAATGAGGCCACATTTAAAACATTTGCCACAGCTGTTGTTGTTGGTTTTTGGTGTGTTAAACTTACATTATTTGGGCTAATGGGAGTTAATGGAAGATGTTGTTGTTGTTGCTGATGTTGCGATGATGAAGAAGAAGAATTTGACGACGATGATGACAAGGTTGTCACCGATGCCACCATCGTTGCTTGGGAATGAGATGATACCGACGACGTTATGCTTGCTGACGTGGCACAAGATGAAGCTGAAGATGATGAGGACTGTAACTGTGGTTGTTGTTGCTGTTGTTGTTCTATAATTAAAATATTGTTTTTGTTTGTCCCGACAGTAGGGTTGTTAGTTTGGGGGTTAGTAATGGTAGTAGTTGTTGTTATATTCGAATTCCCATGATTTTGCATTGTTTTCTGTTGCTGTTGTTGTTGCAAAATATGTGTGGCATTCGTTAAACTATTAAGCGCATTGGTAAGCGTTTGCTGTTGCTGCTGTTGTTGTGTGGTAAATGTCAACGTCGACTGATTGGTTTTTGTGGGCGATGTTGCCGGTGTCAGTATGCCTAAGTTTACCAAATTTGGTAGAGTAATTTTGGTGGGGGTGGTTGTAGTAACTGACCCCATAGTTTGCTGTTGTTGTTGCTGTTTGCTTATATATTGATGTTGTTCCAAAAGAATATTGTTGTTGTTGCTACTATTATTGGCCGCAGCTGCAGCAGCCACATTTGTTGCTAATTTCAATATTTTACTAGCAGCTGCATTAGCGGCCAATAAGTTAGTGGCCGCAGCTGTCTTAGTTACCGTTATACTATTACCATTATTATTATTGTTGTTGTTGCTGTTGTGATGATGTGAGCCATTGGCGGCTTTTAAAGACACCAAATTGATGGTGTTACGAATAATATTATTGCTGTTACCTGTTGCTGATGAATTATTTGTCGCCACAGTTGTTGTTGTTGAGGAATTCGCGGCTCCTATAGTGTTATTGTTGTTGCTATTGTTGTTGAGTAGTGCTGTTCCAACGCCACCGCCGTTGCCACCTACAGTAGCAGCTACAACTTGTTGATGATTATTGGCAGTTGTGTTAAATTGTTGTTGCTGCTGCTGCAAATTTAATGTTGCCGTGCCATTTCCGTTAATTGCTTGAGCCAAGCAATTAACCGTTTGCCCTGCATTTACATTGCCGTGGTTGCTATTCGAGAAGTGTTGTAATAGATTTTGGCTACCGCCGTTACCATTGCCAGCACCACTGCCACCGCCGCCGCCTCCACCACTGCCATGGCAACTGCTAGCTCCGCTGGACATATTACTAATACTTGATGGACTCAATGAACCCAATGACTGTGATGGTGAGCTACTGCGTTGCATAAGTACACCAGTGCCACCACCACCAGCCATGCCGTTGCCACCGCTGGCTGATAACACATTGCCCAGTCCGGTTTGGGTAATCAATACATTTTCGGGCGAAGAATTGTGGGCCACCAATGCATGACTTTTTAAACCCTGGGCAGTTTTATAACTTTTGCCACAATGGCATTTGTAGCCTTTGCGTACTCTACAACAACAAAAAAAAGAAAAGTTAAGACTATTTCCTTTTTCACAGAACAGAAACCATGTCAACTTACTTGCCATCCTTTTTATGACCATTCTTTGAATGATATTTAATTCCATTGACATTTTTGTAACGCTTCTTACATCCCGGAACAGGGCATGCAAATGGTTTTTCATTGCCTGGTGTGCCATTGCCGCCAGATCCGGAATGCCTTTTTATTTGCGGTTTGAATTAGAGGTGGGTGGTGGAAAATATGGATGATGGTCAAATAGCAGCAAAAACATGACAACGATTTGAACGATATATGAAAGCAATTACAAATATAGAGATTGATTTAAATAGAAACACACACACACATATATATGTATAAAAAAAATAAAGAAGTAAGTAAAGATGATGGCCTGAAAGCCAATCCCACCTGCTGCCATAGCGCATTATGAATTCAGAACTAAATTCTTCGGTTGTCCATGAATCATTGCTATCCTCCGATTCGGAAACAACCATTTCATCTTCATCCATTTCGCTGCCTAAAATTGGATGGAAACACAAAACATATAAACATTATTTATCCAATAAAATCAATTTATATAAAATCTATTTTTTAGTATTGGTATTTCATGTGACATTTTGTAGCTCACCAGTGGGCGTGTTACTGCGATTAGACGACGACATACTATAACTGTGATGTTTAATCGCCAGTTTACGTTTGAGATCAGCGCCAGCATTATTTGTCGTTAGGAAGGGACTTTCTTTGCGGGCATCATCCGATATAAAACGTAGAACATAACTTAACGGTAGACAAGCAGGCTGAGCCTGTTCCTTTTGTTCCACCACTTTAGGGTCATAGTCTGTAATAAAGAAAAAGAAGGCATCATATTAAAAAAAGCTACGAACAATTGAAAAATTGTGTTTAAAATTAAATTTATTTCCTTTAACTACATAATGGCTAAGAGTATGTATAACAGCAGCGATAAGTTTAAATATTCAATGCACGTTTTGTGTCAGTGCTTGTTTTTCCTTCTTTCTACACGTTTGTTGTAAGAAATTAACGATTCAGGGATATTAGTGAGTCATGGTTTTAAATACGTTTAATGACCACTCACTTAATTGCATACGGTAAATAATACAAACAAACAGCCACTGGGTCATTGTGTTATTAAGTCACGGATGGACAGGTTATTGAATTTTAAAAACATCGTTTAAATTAAAGATTAACATTTTGTAAAATTCTGGAATTTTTTCTAATGGATTTTGTTATGAAGGAGGAGAACACTTCTCTATAAGAGTGGTTCTCGAAACGTTTTTCGAAAAGAATGGTTAACATTTTTTTTAATTTACAGAATCGGGCTAAAGGTTCTAATTTATTTATTATATAAATTTATAAATTCAAGTTTCTAAAAAAATTAAATAAATAATCAACATTTTTGAACAAAAATGATTTCTTTAAATAAATTAAGTTTTTTAGTATTCAATGATAATAAAATATTGGCATATCGTTCGGCCCATTCCAAGCAATTTTTTCGGTTCTTTTAGGCATGAAACGTGCGGCAATGGAGCTTGTTACAAATTTGCTAAATTTTTACCAAAAACAACGTCATCAACTACTACTCAAAAATGTCATGGCGTCCAATCTTAACGGAAACGTCCGGAAGGGCCAAAACAGCAAAAATCACGTCGGTCAAATGTGAAAGTTTTATTCATCGTTTCCTTCGATTCCAATTGTGTGGTGAATCATGAATTCTTGACACAAGATCGATAAATACTACCTTGAAGTAAAAATTAGTGCGTTTTGCTACGACTGAGGACATAAAAGGAAATTTGAGGTTTTGGCTATACCTAAAAGTGCTTTTTTGTAGGCTTTTGAGGGAGATTAAATTTTTTTTAAAACCCACATTTATAGATGCGAAAGTCTCGTGAAGATGTTCTAAAAATATTAGAAAACAATCCACTATTCTGGTTGAGTTAGTTTTTGAAAAATTTTTCTAGCAAGTAAAAAGGTGTCAGTCGGTTTTGCCCTCAGCCTATGATTTGCGGAGGTCTTCGAAATTACATACAGGTTTTATTATTCACTTTATATAAGATATATGTTTTTATGAAAGAGGTTTTGGATTTTATGTTGATCAAGTCGATTATTCAATTCGCTTCAAATAAGGCGAACCCCTCTTTATTTGGCGGGCATTAAAATTTCAACGGTGTTAGGATTATTGACTTCGTTATCGTGCCCGCCATTCGTAGCATAATGATGCTAGCATAATAAATCGTCTATATCTTCCAGAGTTGTTGAGATTTTCACTTGAAATATTAATAGAAACATTCTTGAACTAGTGTATGTTCGAATAAAATCAATTAAGAGATTAAGACCATTTTGTAGGGGATGTGCCAAAAGGAGTATTTTTCCACACTGGACTTGGTCTAGCGAAGATAAAGATAATAGATTGTGCAAAGTTTGGTTCAAATCGGCCATCTATTAGCGTAATATTGGAATTATAAATATTGAACTTTTTGACCATTTGTGAGGGAGGTACCACCAGAAGGAGAAAATCAATGTGTCCCATCTTCAAACTTGATGTAGGCTTGCTTAAGATAATAGGTTGTGCAAAGTTTGGTCCAAATCGGACACTATATTAGCCCAATATTGGATTTATAAATATTGAACGTTTTGACCATTTGTAATGGAGATATCAGAAGGAGTGGATAAATGGATCCCATCTTCGGACCTGATCTAGGCTTGGTAAAGATAATAGGTTGTACAAAGTTTGGTTCAAATCAGATAGCCCGTTCGCATGATATAATTTTGATAATTTTGTAGTGGAGGTACCCGAAGGAGTGTACCGATATTTCCCATCTTCGAACATAAACTAAGTTTGAATCAAATACTACGATGTGCATAATTTGGATGAAACTGGTTACATCCTTCGAGAGTTATCCGGCCACACAGACAGACCGACGGACATTTATAAATCGACTCAAACTTGTCTGAAATGAGATCTATGAGCATCTTAGATCGATGAGGCGCATTTTTCCTTATCAAAGTGTATATACCCTCATTAGCCATAAGGTTTAGTGTATAAAAATATGGAAAAAGTTTAAAAACATATTTGGTCTGTTCCAGAAGCGACAAAACGACAAATCAAAAACGTTTCCTTTATGATATCTAAGCATATAGTAAAAATCAGTAGATTATTGCAGTACGGAAAAGACCAATATTGCAATATTTAATATTTTAAAATGGAAAACAATTTCGATTAAATAAAAATGCTTGTAGGATCTGAAACGTAAAGTTTTCTATTATAAAATACAGACTGTTGTCATCTCTAGGTCACTCGTCCGACAGCTGTTAAAAATATCCCTGTGACATCTCATTATATTGTTTGCAATTGTTCAAAAGCATTTTGGTGAGAATTTTCCAGAAAAAAGTTATTCGTGATGGAATTCAAGCGTGATAGTGTGATTTCTTTATATTTGGCTGGAAAACCACAAGTGGCTATAATTAAAGCACTCCAGAATTTAGATGTGAATAAATCTGTTGTGTCTCGTCGCTCATCGCTCGTTACCATGATATAGATAGCGTAGCCCGACGTCAAGGAAGTGGACGGTAGAAAACAGCAACAACAGCAGAAATGGTTCGAAATGTAAAGAAGCGACTTGATCGAAACCCGCGTCGCAGTGGCCGAAAAATGGCTTAAGAGCTGAAAATATCGCAATATTTCATTCGACAAATATTGAAAAACAACTTTTTGGCCATTGAAATTCCAAAAAGTGCAAAAACTTACAGCGCAACTGAAAGAAAATAGACTCAAAATGGCCAGTTGTTTCGCTTGGCCAAAAATGGAGGTTTTCTCCGATGAAAAAACATTCGTTGTCGTTTTTTAAACAAAGAGTTCGTATTAATCGGCCTTAGACATTCCAACAGGACTCAGCAACATCGCATTCAGCACGAGCCACCCAAGAATGGTTACAAAACGAGGTTCTTCGGACACCAATCCGATGGATTATTGTCTGGAGTATTTTGGAAAGCAGGTTGGCACAAAAAAATACTCGGCCAACGTCTGTCACCTCAGCCCATTGTGTAAAAGCGATTCGCCGGGAATGGGCCAAAATACCGCAGAGCAACATTCGGGCAGCGTGTGAATGTTTCATTGGACATTTGAAGGCCAACATTCGTGCCAATTGGTGACCAATTCGAACAAATCTAAACTTATTCTAAAATTTGATGTTATTTCCGAAAAATTTTGCTTTCATTTAGTAAAATTAAAAAAGTAGTGTTGGGGGTTTATTTTATATAGTTGTTTTTTATAAAAACAACAAACTGGGATTCAGCCTGACTATTTTGCAAAAACAAAATTAAAAAAATGTAAAAATTATGGCGTTTGACTTTGTTGCAGTTTTTTTATCTCTTCGTAAAAATTTGAACAGTACAATCACTACAAGAAATATTCTAAATATTAATCAAGGTTTAAAAAAACATAGATGACTAAATATGACAAATGAAGTAGATGACAAATAGAGGACATACAATTTATAGATGACAGCCAGCTAAAATAGATGATTGTCCTTTTAAAAAAGCGAGGGCGTATGGTCACCTTACTATTTAAATATAATATTTTGTGGGAATTTACAATATGTTACATTTGTATTTATTTTGAATACCACACACACACACACAGCATGGAAGTTACTTTACACATGCATGTGAAAAATTTCACATGGTCTCTAAGCAAAAATCCTACCCACTTTTGGTGTCAATCATTTTCCACATTCCTTATATGACTGTGGACAGAAAAGTGAATTATTTAAAATTATCCAAATATAAATGTCCTCATTTACATTACATTGCGTGAGTGACTGACAACACAACCAACCCATTTAATACCCACCTACCTACCATCTATCTGCCTTGTCCATATTATCATTAAATTATCTTATCAAAAAAGATACCCATAGATATTCCCTAATCTGTTGAAAAAATTAATGTTTACTTTCACTTAATAGCATTCACAATTATTTAGGTGCTTCGTTTAGGTTTGGTTGGCTGTGAGTTGCCCCTTAGCCCACTTGATCCAACCTAGTACCTACATATATGTGGAAAAATTATTCTAGGCCGGCTGCGGTTAATAAGGTTGAATTTTCTTTTTGAGCGAAGTTTTAATGTGTGTTAAGAACGCACAAATAACTCGTTTATTGTGCACACATACACACACGTACTTGCTCACATTTAGGTGTTCCTTCGTTCGTCTCTGGTGGGTACACATATCCACTTATATACCTAAATACATACCACACCATATAGATAGATTACATATACACTGCTTGCTGCTTGTACATTTAAAAGAATATATAATGAGTGATGATGATGATATGACTGGTATTCATCAATATATACCCAAACCCACATATCACCTAAACACCAACCAACCACCTTCCACCACCTATACCATCACACAAACACCCCACACAGCAAAAAAAAAAACATCCTCCCAAAGTACTTAGGTCGGCACATACTACTTGTTCTACTTTATATGAGGAGAATAATCACATTTGAATGTTATCACAAGTATACGCAGACTTTGCTGTTGTTGTTGCTGTTATTGCTGGTTGTTGTTACACGCAAATGAAAGTTGTTATATTTTCTGGGTTTTTTTGGTTTTGCCCCCCCCCATCATCGCTGATGTAGGTAAGGGTAACATAACAATGGACAAATGATGTACGCAATAAACAGACTCTAGGGGTCTAAACGTAAATTATTATTGCTGTTGTTGTTCTTGTTCTTGCTGTTCTCTGGTGTACTCCCTCTTAACAAATGTTATGGCAATTCCATTAATCTTAATTTTGATTTTTCATGTCGATGATCTTTTGAGAGATAAGCTAACATTAAGGATATGTATTTTGTCTTTATATGCTACCTTTACAATTATGTTGGAAATCCTTTATCCTATAAAGGTAATCATAATCATTGTGATATACAAATTATTTTGAATATTTGTGTGGATTTTAAAATAATCCTTTTTAAGGACTAAAATGGATTTTTTGGATGTTAGGAACAAGGGCTATCATAAATAATAATATTTGTCTAAGGACTTTCTTCTCAACTATAAGCGTTGAATTTTTAAAGTATATATTTTAAAGGACTATTTCCACAATAAGCAGAGATTTTTAAAGACTATTTTTTGAAGGACTATGTCAATTATAAGAGTATATTTTTCTAAGGACAGTCTCAACTATAAGCCTGGCTATTAAAACAATATTTTTTTAATTGCCATCAGAGCTCAACAACAAGCGTGCATTTTTACCTCCGCAAAATAAGCGAGGATATTTTTTCAAGAACCGTCCTAAATATGGTTGAATTTTTAATGAATAGTGTTAAAGAACCCTTCGAAAAATAAAACCAGTAAAGTCGGACTGGGTCAACTATATGATACGCTTCACCACTTTGGGTATATTCTACATAGTCTCCTAACAGACGTTGCCTTTTGAAAAGAACATGCGCACCATTTACCTCAAATCGGACGAAAATATATTTAGGAGCTATATCAAAATCGGAACCGATTTCCACGAAACTTAGCACACATCATTCTAGACTTAATTCAATACGTTTTGCCAAATTTCGTGCAAATCGAATGATATATAGGGACTTTGGCGCACCATTTACCTCAAATCGGATGAAAATATATATGGGAGCTTTATCTAAATCTGAACAGATTGTCACGAAACTTTGCACACATCATTCTAGACTTAATTCAGTACGCTATGCCAAAATTCGTGCAAATCAAAAGATATTTAGGGACTTTGGCGCACCATTTACCTAAAATCGGACGAAAACATATATGGGAGCTATATCTAAATCTGAACCGATTTCCACGAAACTTACAACACATCATTCTAGACTTAATTTAGTGCTCTATACCAAATTTCGTGCAAATCGAACAATATGTAGGGAATTTGGTGCACCATTTACCTAAAATTAGACGAAAATGTGCATCGGAGCTGCATCTAAATCTGAACCGATATTCATGAAACTTAACACACATCATTCTAGACTTAATTTAGTGCGCTATACCGAATTTCATTTAAATCGAAAGATATATAGGAACTTTGGGCACCATTTACCTCAAATCGAACGCAAATATATTTGGAAGCTATATCGAAATCTGAACCGATTTTTCCCAATTTCAATAGGGTTCGCCCTTTGGCCAAATAAATGAGCTGTACCAAATTTCATCCAAAGCGGATTATAAATGCGAGCTGTACTTTGTTTACAATGAGGACATGTATAAATCGACTCAGAAAGTGATTCTATGCATATTCTCAAAAGGAACCATGGGTCTATCTCGTTTCTATTTGACTGTTACAAACATATGCACAAATAATACCCTAATATAATACCCTGCATCTTAGTGTGGTGAAGGGTATAAAAATCAAGGACTATCCGAGATATTGAACATGTGATGAGGTAGACTTTAAACCCGGAAAAAAATGAGGATGCGTCTCTACGTCCAATTAGCTGAAAATGTCTCTATAGTATCGAATAGATAAGGAGGAGGTCGAAAATACAAGGTATGTCGGAAATTTTATGAGAAGACCTTAGATGTCAGACAAGAAAATAAGGAGGTAACTAGAGATTGAAATAGGTGGACCTCGTCATTACCTCATTATCTGTAGTATATAATAGAAAATGAGGAGGTCGAAAGTGGTCGAAAATACAATACATTAGAAGGTGATTAAGTGATAGATATATCAGAGATCAGAAAAGGAGATTAAAAAAGATGGACCTCGTCATTAATAAAGGGTCCAAATGTAGCTTAGGGCAGATATGCGAAACCTTTTAGAAGTTCATATACGCATTGGGGAGATGTGGAAGTCTCTAGATGTCAAAGTAGGTATTCCTAATATTTTGAATTCAAAATAAGGCATGAGGATACCTTTGGAGGAAATGCATATTTTTCCTACTATTTTCGAAAAGGGTTTAGAAAGTCTTTTTAGCAATTCTATGGTCTTTGGCGAGATCTTTAGATGATTAAAGCTTGGAGAGTTCTTTTATATCCCAGGGTTGATATGCGAAGCTTTAGATATATGATTTGGCGGTGATTTTAAGCTATAGATATTGCGGAGTCCATTTAAACAAAAAATGGATTTCTTTCCATGATTATAACAGGCCGATGGACATGGCTAAATAGTCTTGACAATCAGATAATCCTTTAATCCTTGCAAAAATATTATTTAAAATATCTACGTTCTGAGATCTGTAAATTCATTCAAACATATTATTTAAAATATCTACCCTCTGAGTTCTGAAAATTCTTAAAAAAAATATTTAATAAATCTAAGATTTGAACTGTAATAATCCTTAAGAATATTATTAAAAAAATCCACGCTCACAGCTCTGCTAATCCTTTCAAAAAATTAATTTAAAAAATCCACGCTCACAGCTCTGCTAATCCTTTCAAAAAATTAATTTTAAAAATCCACGCTCTAAACTATGGTAATCCTTTAAAATTATTATATAAATATCCACGCTCACCAGAGATTTAAAAGTATTATATAAAAATTCCTTTATGAGTTCTATACAATATTTGTAATATAAATTAAAAAATATTTAAAAAATCACGCTCTGAGCTCTGATAGTTCTTTAAAAATATTATAAAAATCCCCTCTGAGCTCTGGTAATTTTAGACTCTGAGCTCGGTAATCCTTTAATAATATTTGAAATAAAATAAAATATATATAAACATATGTAATATATAAAAAAATATTATATGAAAATCGAAGCTCTGATGTCTGGTAATCCCAAAAAAATAATATTTTCAAACCCATTAAAAACATGATTTACAAAATCCTATAAAATTATTCAAAGAGACCTCAAAATGTTATTTTAAAAATGCACACAACGAGCTGTGGTGATAATCTTTAAGAAACCACAATATCCGAACTTCCGAAACAATCTAAAAAATATTATTTAATAAAATTCCCGCCCAGAGTTGTTCACAAAAAATTTCTCTAAAAAATATTGCTATTGCTAAGTTATGTTTTAAATTTGTATATTTACGCAAAATTATCCAAATATATTAAATCGTATTAATTTGTTTTCCCATCCAACAATTTTTCTTTCTGTTTTTTTTATTTTTACTAAAGTTACAGGGAATTTGAGTAATGGGTCCATCCACTTTTTTTGTTCTTCTTCTTATCATTTGATATATGGTGCGTTGGTTTTTATTTCGTTTCGTTTTTTTCTTTTCATTTCATTACAGGGAATGTCTAAAAATGATGTGTCTGTCGGGATGTATGTCTGAATGTTTGCTTGCAAGTAGTAGTAGTTTTTTTTTTTTTTTGTTGGTTGTAGTACTCGCACTTACTTGAACAATGAGTTGTGTTGTCTATAGTTAGTACAACTTGTTGTGGGTTTGGACCGAATGACAGACGGACGGACTGAGTGACGATAACCAACCAACATCATCATCAACATATTTATATGTGATTCATATATATATTACGTAGGTCCGCGGCATCCGTACCAACCTCACAATGTTACGCATATTTATGAGCAGCAGATTAATCATGGATGGATGAATGTGGTAATGCATTTTTTTAAATATATATTTACAAGGAAATTCTATTTATATGAATGTTGTTTTTAGTTTCTCATGCTTGGGAATTGATTTTTTTTTGTAACTGAATAGAGTTGTTGCTGGTTTTAAATTCCATCTCACTTCGGAAATGGAGTTTATATTTTAAATAAATACATATATTTTTTTAGTTTTGATATTTTTTAACACACATTATTAATGAGAGTCGATATGTTTTTTCCACACCTTTTGATGTTGGAACGAACCAGTTTGGGTTTTAATATATGTATGTATATGACACACCACACCACACACACACCATATTTAAACATGCATTTTTTTAATGCATTAATCATGTTTTCCAGATGTGTCGAAGTTAACGAAGTAACAATCCAATCCAATTGTTTTTTGTGCTGGTTATGCGGGAATAGGAGATACAAATTTATTTGGTGTTAATTGAGTGTGTCAGAAATGAAAACAAGAACAAGAACAAATAAACAATTTCACGGTTCGATGTTGGGAAGAGGGGGAATTGAAGGCGTGAAATACATTTGAGTTGGAAGTTGGGGAGGTTGCGAGGCAATCCTACCACACATGTTCCCCGAAGGAGAGAAAGTGAAGGCGGTCACCTCCTTCAATAGATGTTGTTTACAAATTTAATAAAAAATCCATGCCTGTAGTTCAAATAGCACCTTTAAAAAATATAATTTCGGATAGTGGCTTAAGTAAAAACGTCCTTAAACTTAAATTGGCCGAACTTTTAATACCCTGGATATTTAAAATACCTTCAATCGGATGGGGCATTTATTGGAAGTTTTTGATAGGAAGATTTTACATTTGATCTACAAAAAATTGGTTAAAAAACGTGCCTAAAACCCCCCAAAATACCGAGTAATGGGAGGCCCGTTGTGTGGGACCTACTCCCAAAGGTATGTCAATACATATGGTTTTTCATAGGGAGATTGTCTAATCAATAAAAATAAAAAAATGTATTAAAATATACAGTCTTATTCTGGATATCAATTTGCCGTGATTTTTTCCTTCGCTCTTCCCTTTAAAGTTATTCTGAACCAGAACTCGCAGCGATATTTTTTCGCATTTTCACTTTCCCCTTAATCTGAATCAAGTTCGAAGATGAAAAAATTCGCTTTTGAGAAAAATTAGTTATTCTGGATTAATGGGAGTGGGGTGGCGTAGGGGATGATATATACCAAGCAACGGCTCTGATTGGCTAGGTCCCTCTCCCCGGTGTCACCTGTGGTAGCTATTTTCATCACCCGTTAAAAATGGGTCAACCAAAACCCTACTATGAAAAAGCAAAGAAAAAGAATGTTGACATCTCCGCAAAAGTTAAAAAAAACACGATCTGCGAATCTGCACTTGGAATGTGCGCACGTTGTACAGAACAGGCGCAGTTTTCACTTTGGGGGATGTACTCAAGAAGTACAAAGCCGATATTATTGTCTTACAGGAAATGCGATGGAAAAGGACATGCGTAAGTAAATCAGACGATTAGGCACTGTATTATAGCTGCCATGAAACGAGACATGAATTTGGCTGCGGATTTATGGTTAACAGGAGAATGAGCGAATTGATATAATCCCTATAAAAGCGAAGTTCTTCTGCATCAGTCTCATTTGCTCCCATGCTCCGACCGAACACAAAGATGAGCAGACCAAAGACATATTTTAAGAGTGCCTAGAAACATCATATGACCGCTGACCTGGCCAATGACATTAAAATTCTGCTAGGAAATTTCTGCATCAGTCTCATTTGCTCCCATGCTCCGACCGAACACAAAGATGAGCAGACCAAAGACATATTTTAAGAGTGCCTAGAAATATCATATGACCACTGACCTGGTCATTGACATAAAAATTCTGCTAGGAATTTTTATTGCAAAAATCGGAAGGGAAAATATTTTTGGCCCCACCGTCGGAAAATGATTCCTCTTCATGGAGGAGGATTCAACAATAAACCTCATGCCCGACAACGGCATGGGGTTGATTGTCTTCGCGGCAGCTAGAAACATGGTAGTTAGCAGCACCAGGTTCAAGTATCTCGATATACACAAGACCACCTGGATTTCTCCTGATCAAGCAACGAGAAATCAAATTGATCATCTTGTTATAGACGGATGGCATTCTTCCAGCGTATTAGACGTTCGGTCGATCTGAGGAGCGAATGTCGATTGTAGCAGCCAAGGTTCGCACTCGTTTTAATGTAGCAGTGTCGTAATGCTACCGATGTGAAAAACGCAACGTATAGGGATGAAGAAGGAAACCTGGTGACAGATACTGACAGCGTGTTTAGGATCGGGAAGGAGCATTTTGAACCAGAACCAATAAGAGATGACGGTATAGAATGTATATCACCTAGCCAAGATGAGGTCAGAATAGCAATTTATCGGCTGAAGAACAATAAAGCTGCAGGAGCCGATGGCTTACCAGGCGAACTATTCCAGATTGGTGGTCAGATGCTGGTCAGGAGCATGCACCAGCTGATTAGTACAATTTGGGTAGAGGAATGCATGTCCAACGATTGGATCCGTGTACATAAAAGGAGACAGACATATGTGTCAAAAATAGAGGAATAAATCTCCTTCCCATCGCATATAAAGTGCTATCCAGCGTGCTGTGTGAACGACTGAAGACAATGGTCAATGACATTATTGGACCATACCAATGCGGCTTCCGACCTGGAAAAGACCCATTAAAAACACGTCGACACATTCCACCCATTCGACTATAAAGAGTGATAACGAAAATCAAATGGTTTATGCAACGGTTGCTCAATTAGGTCCATGTGTTTATGTGTAGCTCCCATATATAATTTTACTCGATTTCATACAAATCGAACACCAAAGAATCCAAGTCTGGTATGTGTATGGTTTTTTTTTCAATTGGTTCAAACGTCTATCTAGATAGCACATTTAATTTCGCCAGGTTCCATCTCAATGGTCCTCCCAAGATTCTATGTCTGTTCTACCTACAGGATATTGTACATATTAACATCTCTTGTACCCAATGTAGTGAAGGGTATCATATAGTCGGCCCCGTCCGACTTTTGAGCTTTCCTTACTGGTTTTTCTTTTTTTGTGTGAAGAGACAGATCCTCTTCCGAAATGTCTTGATTTCGCCTCCAAATATTCCTTATTACCTCGGCACTGTGGCAATATTTGATTGTGGATGCATCGTTATCAATAGGATTTCCAATGATTTTCGAGATTTCATTCAGAATAAGGCGAAAGCGAGAATGCGAAAAAATTCACTGTGTGAAATGTAGTTCAGAATAAGTCGAGAGGGGGAAGAGCGAGTAAATTCACGTGGAATTGACATCCACGATTAAGGCTGTACATTTTTATCTTCGCCTAAAGTTATAAGTAAGTGTCAATTGGCTGCCCTTCTTTAAAATACTATTAAAAAATCCACACTTTGAACTTTGATAGCCTTCCTTGAAGAATAGTTACTTAAAAACCGTCGAGAATGTGTAGTAACACCCAATCCACTGGGGAATGAAACCCCCGATAAAATCCCCTTTCAAGTCTTCAATAGCCCGACTTTATTTTAGTTTCGTAGTTAAAACAAAACCCTGTGTGCACATAAACTTAATTTAGATTCGATATTTATTTCAAAACCAAACCTCCTCTTTGGGTTGACCCTTTAGTTATAAAATTTACGTAATAACATTTTGTGCGTGCACGTCGCCGCCATCATTAATCTGGACCTTTCGCATTCACACCACCATAGCCATATGCCTTCAAGATTTGACAGCTTAATTGGGTTTTAAGTGATTTTTTATTTTACAAAACGACAACAGCAACAACAAGCATAAACTTCTTACAAGTTTCATGTTGCTGCTTGCTAAACATTATCCATCATAACATTTCTAAATCTAGGTGGTAGTGAGTGAGTGGTCTGTACCCAACAACAAACCGGTGACAACGTCGGCTATGACAAAATAAAGCTGTCACTCAATAATAAATATCCAGCAACGATAAACAAAAAAAAATAAAATATAATACCGTTTTGTGTTAATGCAAAAATTTCTAGTACATCGTTGGAGAAGGGGGAACTGGTTTTTATACATTACATACACTCACACACACACCTATACACGTTCAAACATTTGATCAGTTTCAGATGACCCTAATCACTTCAACGAAAGTATTATTAAGGCTCATATTACACTTGATTCGACACATAGTGATTCTGGCCGGACGGTCGGTCTGTCGCTTGGTCGACTGGCCTTATGCGGTGGTATATTGGAAGGACGGACAGAATATTGTATAACCAAAACGACCACATTTTTGTTTTTATTATAAACAATAACGACAACAACAGCAATAGCAAACAAAGTATGTACGCATATGATGATGATTATGATGACGACGATGTGTGATGAAGTCTAATAAATAACCATTATTGTTTTTCGTTGTTGTTGTTGTTGCTTACGTTCGTTCTTCATCTTTTGTATGGCATATTTCAATAAAACGAACTTTTACAACAACAAAAATATGCGTTACCTTCTTATAATTGCGATAATACAACAGCAATATTTATTGAGGTGGTGTAACACATGGCTATTAATATACCCATGGCAAATATTCATATTCCCCATGAACACCATTATAAGTTCCCATAATATTGCGAACATAGAATAATAGTTTCATTTTCGGTTAATAAAAAAAAAATTAACAAATCTCGTTCATTTGCTGCAAGACCACCACAATAAAACCCAAAATCGTGATGATGCAGAATTGTTCGCTATATGAGACCATGTTGTGTAAAAAAAACTTTTGCTGCAAGACCGGCATAAATCACAACTCGTGATTTTTGAGGTAATTATGCAGAAACTTGCTTTCTTTCCAAAATACTCCAGACACAATAGTCCAACGGATTGGTATCCGGAGATTTTGGGGGCCATTGAAAGCTGGAAATGAAGCAAGGAACCTCATTTTCTAACCATTCTTGGGAGGCGTCAGCACCTGTTGGAATGTCCAAGATCTGCGGCTAAAATGTTGGCGTGCCCAAGGCTTTGTATATACCCTCCACAATATTTTCTCGATAATATTCGACATTTATTCTGATGCAGCGGTCGATTAATATGAGCGGGGATCGACCATCAGCTGTTATGGCGGCCTACACCATCACCATGGCCGGCGCTTGAGTTCTGGTGGCCAACCGAAGGTGCACATTTTCAGCTGACCTCCTTGGCAAGTAAACACGATAATTTTGTTTGTTTCCAAACTGCCGGACAACAAATGTTTTCTCATCGGAGAAAACAAAATTCGGCAGTACACCACTTTTGGACAAGCGAAGCAACTCTTTAGCTTTTTTTGAGTATATTTCCTTTCCGTTTGCGGTGTAAGTTCTTGCACTTTTTGGAATTTCAATGGCTTTACCGCGAGCCCTTTTTTCAATATTTGCCGAATGGAATATTGCGATATGTTCAGCTCACGAGCCATTTTTCGGCCACTGCAAAGCTGGATTCGATCAAGTTGCTTCTTTACTTTTCGAACTATTTCTGCTGATGTTGCTGTTTTCTTCTGTGCACTTCCTTGACGTCTGGGTACGCTACCAGTATCACGGTAACGAGCGATGGTACGAGAGTCAAAAGATTTATTCACATTTAAATGCCGGAGTGCTTGTGGCTTTGCAGCCAAATATAAAGAAATCGTCCTATGACGCTTGAATTCCATCACGAATAGCTTTTTTCTTGAAAACTCTTACCAAAATGCTTTTGTACTTCTCTACAATATATGGAGCTGTCACTGGAATAATTTTAACAGCTGTCGAACGAGTGGCTTAGAAATGACAGCAGTCTGAAGTTGGTTGTAGTTTTTTTCATTTCACCCTGTACACTTAAAGGCCTGATAGACCTTTGAAAGTATTCAGCCTTATTCTGGACATCAATTCACCGTGAATTTTCTCGCTCTTCCTTTTAAAGTTATTACTTTTTCGCAGTTTCACTTTCTCGCCTTGATGGGCCTTGGAAAAAAAATTCTTTAATAAATCCACGCGCCTTGATGGGCCTTGGAAAAATATGTTTTAATAAATCCACGCGCCTTGATGGGCCTTGGAAAAATATGTTTTAATAAATCCACGCGCCTTGATGGGCCTTGGAAAAATATGTTTTAATAAATCCACGCGCCTTGATGGGCCTTGGAAAAATATGTTTTAATAAATCCACGCGCCTTGATGGGCCTTGGAAAAATATGTTTTAATAAATCCACGCCTTGATGGGCCTTGGAAAAATATGTTTTAATAAATCCACGCGTTGATGGGCCTTAGAAAATTTGTCATAAATAAATTCACGGCTTGATGGGATTTAGAAAATTTTTCTTTAATAAATTCACACATTGATGGGCCTTGGAAAAATATTCTTTAATAAATCCACGCCTGGTTGGCCCTTGGAAAAAAGAATTCATTAATAAATCAGCGCCTGGTTGGCCCTTGGAAAAATATTCTTTAATAAATCGATGCCTGGGTGGGCCGTGGAAAAATATTCTTTAATAAATCCACGCGCCTTGATGGGCCTTGGAAAAATATGTTTTAATAAATCCACGCGCCTTGATGGGCCTTGGAAAAATATGTTTTAATAAATCCACGCGCCTTGATGGGCCTTGGAAAAATATGTTTTAATAAATCCACGCGCCTTGATGGGCCTTGGAAAAATATGTTTTAATAAATCCACGCGCCTTGATGGGCCTTGGAAAAATATGTTTTAATAAATCCACGCGCCTTGATGGGCCTTGGAAAAATATGTTTTAATAAATCCACGCGCCTTGATGGGCCTTGGAAAAATATGTTTTAATAAATCCACGCCTTGATGGGCCTTAGAAAATTTGCCATAAATAAATTCACGGCTTGATGGGATTTAGAATTTTTTTCTTTAATAAATTCACACATTGATGGGCCTTGGAGAAATATTCTTTAATAAATCGATGCCTGGATGGGCCTTGGAAAAATCTTCTTTAATAAATCGATGCCTGGATGGGCCTTGGAAAAATATTCTTTAATAAATAGATGCCTGGATGGGCCTTGGAAAAATATTCTTTAATAAATCGATGCCTGGATGGGCCGTGGAAAAATATTCTTTAATAAATCCACGCCTTGATGGGCCTTGGATAAATATTCTTTAGTAAATCCACACCCCTGGGTGACATTAGAAAATTATTCATTAATAAATCCATGCCTTGATTGGCCTTAGAATATTATTCTTTAATTATTCCACAAGCCTTGATGGACCTTGGAAATATGGAAAAAAAATTGGAAAAAAATTAATACATAAAATCTTCAATTTCGCTAGAAAACAATTTGTTTTAAAATGTAAGTGACAACTCGAGGAAGGAAGGGTGAGATGTTTTTTTTTTTTTTTTTTTTTTTGAAAGACAACGGCAATATCCTTGTTTTTTACGCATTTTCAATAAATAACCCCTTGGTGTTACAAACATAATGCGTAAACTAATATACCCCGAAGAAGAAGACGAACCCCATTCTATTCAATCGCTCCCTGCCCTGCATGATATAAGGTGGTGAATGGTACGTATGTAAACAATTTTACACTACAAACCCCTGGCCGGAGCCGGTAGCCGCCGCCCTCCTCCTACATATTTACATACTTACAATATGACATTTTTTCTGATTTTTTTTTTTTTTTTTTGCTTCATTAAAAGAGAATGGCAAAGGAAACCAAACCCAACCATACTGACGTTCTACTAAAAAATCTTCTTCATGTTAAGGGTTAAATTTCTTACATAGGTAAAAAACAAACCTAAACCTTTACAAAAAAATAAATTGTGAAGGAGGATGACAACAACAACAGCAAACATAAAAAATACCCAACAAGAAACGCATTTTGCTGCGTTGTTGTTGAGGTAGGACAAGTCTATTGAACGGAGGACGCAGTATAGATGGAATTACAATAAGGGGGCATTACATATGGAGGAAATGAGGAGCGGAGATGAAGAAAAAAGAATACGACCACATTTTTTATGGTATTCTTGTTATTATATACACATAATTTTGAATAGGTTTATGTGCAAGCAGCAATACAAAAAATCCAAACCAAACCAGGCGGCAGAGGACAAAAATTACAAAAAAAAATGAAATATAAAAAATAATAATATGAACGCATATTGAAAATGAAATATGCATATATTTACATAGGGATATACATATGTACATTTGATATATATATATATATAAACCCACATGAATCACATGATAAGGCCGGTCTCAGAGTCACAGCGACAGCAGCAGAATGCATGCAAAAGTTGTTGGCAACAACAACAAATATACATTTTTATAAAAAAATGAACAAAAATATAAAGAATTATATATCAGAATAATAAATATACAAAAAAAGAGAAAAAAACAAACTGGTTTCGAATCAAACAAGGGGGTACGTACGACGATTTTTTTTTGAAAGATGATGATTGTATGACGACTTCGACGACAACAACATCGACATCGAACGACAAACATGTTTTATGCGTGAGGTGGAGAGGAAATTGACTCTGAGACTGCAATGTAATTTTTTTGTTGTTGTTTTTGTAATGGATTAGCAATTGAAATGTGGAATGAAGTCAGATATTTTTTTCATGTAAATCTTGAAGCTTTAAGTCAAGAAAACAAAGTGTTTTTGTTGTTGTTGTCGTTTTCCTTTTTCTCTTGACTTTATTTATCACCGTGGTGGAGTTTTTTCTGTTTTTTTTTTTATTTCAAATTGAAAATGAAATGCATGGCAACAAAGATCAATGACATTGAAACAGAGTTATATATCGTAATTAAATACAAAAATATATTTTTTTCTTATTTGCGATGAAAATAATGTGGAGGGTGGATGAAATTGAATTTAAATTCCAAAAAAAAAAAAAAATAATAATTTTTAAACCCTTCACCATTGAAGGCTTTTTAATAATTCTGATTATGTTTACAACACCTGAGAATATTAATAGAAAAATATTCTTCAATAAATACATGATGGGCCTTGGAGAAATGGGCTTTAATAAATCCACACGCCTTCAGGGGCCTTGGAAAAATATGCTTTAATAAATCCAAATGCCTTGATGGGTTTATGAATTTTTTTTTTCTTAATAAATCCACGCCCTGATGGGTCTTACAAAATTTTTCTTTAAGAAATCCAAATGCCTTGATGGGTTTTTGAAATTTTTTTCTTAATAAATCCACGCCCTGATAAGTCTTAGAAAATTTTTCTTTAAGAAATCCAAACCTTGGTGGCCCTTAGAAAATTTTTCTTAAACAAATCCACGCCTTGATGGGCCTTGTAAAATGTGTTTTATTTGCTGATAATATCAATTACGCTTCACCACTTTGGGCATATTGTACATATGTCTCCTTACAATTGCATGCCAATGTTCCCTCGAAGGAACATACTCATGTCCTTCTGCAACCTATGATAAATTTAATTTCATTCGGGCAAATTTAGAGTCGTCTGCGTGGAACAAATTTATGGAAAACGATTTATAGCAAAATGTTAAAGATTTAAATTCACATTAAATTTATGTATACTCGGACGAATATATATGTATATGTGGGATCTGTATCGAAATCTGAACCGAATTATCCGAAACTTACCCACACATCATTCTAGACTCAATCCAGTACACACACTATACCAAATTTCGTGCAAATCGAAGGATATATTGGGACTTTGGTGCACTATTTACCTAAAATAGGAAGAATATATATATGAACCCATTTTCCCGGAAGAAAATATATACGGGAGCTATATCTAAATCTGAACCGATTTGCACACATCGTTCTAGGCTTATCTCGTTTGTGCCATGCCAAATTTCGTGCAAATCGAAGGATATATAAAATTTGGTGCACTATTTACATAAAATCGGAAGAAAATATATATGGGAGCTATATCTAAATCTGAACCGATTTTCACAAAATTTAACACACATCGTTCTGGGCTTAATTCAGTATGTCATGCCAAATTTCGTTCAAATCGAAGGATATATAGGGACTTTGGTGCACTATTTACTTAAAATCGGACGAAAATATATATGGGAGCTACATCTATATCTGAATCGATGTTCACGAAACTTAACACACATCACTCCAGACTTAATTTAGTACGCTATGCCAAATTTCGTGCAAATCGAAAGATATATAGGTACTTTAGTGCACGATTTGGCTTAAATCGGACGAAAATATATATGGGAGCAATATCTAAATCTGAACCGATTTTTTCCCAATTTCAATAGGGTTGGTCCTTGGCCCAAATAAATGAGATGTACCAAATTTCATTCAATTCTAATCAAAAATGCGACTTATACTTTGTTTATAATTTACATGGACAGACTGAGGGACGGGAATGCATAAATCGTGATTAAAAAGTGATTCTATGCATATTCTCAAAAGGAACCTTGTGTCTATCTCGTTTCATTTTCCCTGTTACAAACATATGAACAAAGACATAATACCCTGTACCAAAGTGTGGTGAAGGGTATAAAAATCGCCACCCAATCCCATATTCCAAAAATAAAATATATAGATTAATAAAGACCATTTTGATTTTCAGAAGTGTTTACAATCAAATTTATTATGCATACGTTTTTTTATTTTGTTGTTTCTTTAAGATATTTTTCTTTTTCTTGTTTTTTTTTATAAAGTCATTTAAATGTATATTTTGTTATCATCTTTTTTTAATCTCTTTTATTTTTTTCTTGTCTCTTAGAAATAATTGTAATTTTAATTAATATTTGTTTTTCATCATTTTTACTTTTTTAATATTATTTTTAAATCACTAAAATATTTCGTCTTTTTCATTGTTTTAATATATCTTCGACTTCTTCTGTTTCTCTTGCTCATTTTATCATGTTGTTTCTTTTTTATTTCATCATTCACATTTCAAAATAAAAGAAAAGAGTTAGCATGCATTTTGGTTGCTGCATTGCATTTCTTTAATTTTTTTTTCAACATTTCCATCAACAATAATGTTTTCAGTTTTTCTTCCTCTTCTTTTGTAGTTGAATGTAGAAATCAGTTTTACAAAAATTAGTTGCTTGTTCTTCTTTTTTGTAAAAAAAATGTGGATGCATATTTTTGGTTGTCCACACACACACATGTTATAGAGTAGTAAAAGTAACACACACACACACACTGAATGACAATGATTGACGACTGGCTGACTGACTGACTGCACACTACACTTGACGACAAAGATGGTTTTTTGTTTTGGATGGATGGATTTTGGATGCGATTCTTGTTCACTTTTTGAGGAGCATGTTTTGTATTTTTTCTATAATTTTTCTTTTTTTCTAATATCACCTGAAGGGTAGTTCTTTTGTTGTTAACTTTCAAAAAAGAGGACCCAATAATATTCAAAACAATTCAAAAATAACAATGTTACAAAAAATTTATAAACAACAAAAAACAAAATCGATTTTAGGAAACCAAATACAGTGTGTTTCATGAATGTGTTTGGTTGGTTGTTGTTGCAGCAGCAGAAGAAGTTTTTTTTTATTAATTTAGTTTTAAAAAGGGGTGGCAGTCTCTCTCTATATATAAATAACATTATTTAATAATATTTTTTTTTGTTATTATTAATTAGTAGTAGTATTCTAAATTAGTAGGTCATAATTCTATACTTATTTTATTTTCCAAAAAACAAAAAAAAATTGTTATTTAAAGAAAAATTCTATATCTCCTTTTTACAAAAAAGAAACCAAAACAATATATTTTTGTTTTTTTCACATTTTTTTTTAAATATATATAAAACGAACGAACAATTATTTATTTAACTTGTTTTTGTTTTAGAGTATATTTTTGTTTTTCATCAGTTTTTTGTTTTAAATTTTACTATTTTTCAAATATTTCGTTTATTTTGTTTTTTTTTTTTCTTACACTACAAAACAAGTGCAAGTTAATATTTAAATGCTTTATATAATATATATGGCAATATATGATGATGTTGATGGTAGAGTGGTTTGTTCTTGTTGTTTTTTTCTTATAATAATTGTGTATGTGTGTGTAAAAAGTTTCCATAAAAATCTAATTTTTTTTGTGTCACATTTCAAAATCCCAATTTACATTTATATTATTTACAATTTTTATTTATTTATTTTTTTTTTATTTTATTTCTTTTTTTTTTTTTTTTTTTTGGAACACATACTTCTTTTTTTTCTTTATCCAAACCACATGACAAAATTAAAAACAAAAAAAACAAAAAAACAATACAAGACCTAGTCTCACAAAAATATTGTTGCAAGAAAGGCTTAGCTATCAAGTGCGTAAACTGAATATTGCTGGGGTGGTGGGAGGTATGAGAATGCTGGAGAAAATGGGAAAAACCACCGATGTGATAATTTCTAAAACAAATGTCTTTAAAAAATTATTTTTAAACAATTTACAATTTTTCCAATATATATTTTTTAAAATTATATATTTTTAATAATATATATTTTTAAATAACACATTGTTAAAATTATATATTTTTTTTAATAATATATATATTTTTAAATAAAACATTGTTAAAATTATATATTTTTGGAAAATAATATAAATTTTTTAAAATAATATATTTTTTTAAATATTAATTTTTTGTAATAATATTTTTTTCATGAAATTACATGTTTTTAACAATTGTTTTTTATTACATTATTTATTAAAAAAAGATAATTATTCAAAATTACATAATTTTTAAAAATATAAAATTTTTAATAATTTTATTTTTGTTCAAATATATATTTTTTTAAATATATTTTCAATTATTTTACATATTTTGAAATTATTTTATAATAATGGCACAACATATGAGAGTTTTCCCAAATAAACAGGACGACTATAGCTCCTCCTCTACCCCGCTTTATCCGCCCCAATTATTGTGGGGATAAAGGGGCGAAAAATCAGTTTTACGACAACTTGGCTTTTATATGGTGAGGTGATGAATAAGAAAATAATATTTTTTTTTAATTTTTTATAATTTACTCACATGTTTATGTTTTTTAAAGTACATACCCCATCACAAAAAATATATATGTATATGTATATTTTGTGGTATGTACTGTGTTGTATATAAAAAATGTTTTATTATTATTATTTACTTTATGTATCTAAATACACATTATTATTTTTGTTTTTTATTTAATTTTATTATTTGTTTCATTCTTAAGAAGAGAAAAATATCATCGTCTTATTATTCTTTGCTGACTTCGTTGGTTGTTTTTTTGTTTTTATGTTTTTTTTTTACGAAGTTATCGAACACAACATTTGATGGTGGTATGAGTATTGCCTAGGGTTCATTTTTTTTATATAAATGTGAAAAAAAATGGATTTTATAATACTATTATTTAAATGATGTTAGTGAAACATGATGATGATGATATTTGTTTTAATTAAAATTAATAATATTTTGTATTTTTAAATTCATTAAAGAAAATAAGAAAGAAAATACTATTTGTTTTGTTATTATATTATTAAAATGAAAATTCACTGAATATTTGCAATGAATCAATAAAATCTTAAGGCGTTATGTGACAATTAGTATTATGTCGGAAAACCCCGATCCAAAACCCATGCTAAAATATGTTTTAATTTATGTACCAAAGCACCAAAGCCAATTACAAATTGTATTCTTCCTATATCAAAAATCCAATTATTTTGCCAAGGTTAGAAGGAAGCACCGCCACAATTACCAATCATCTCCTTATTACCCACATGATGCATTGGCATCCAAACATCCATGTCCTCCAAAAACAAGTCAATATTTAATAAAAAATGGAAATGTTGACCAATTTTATTTAATTTAAATTCCGCGTAGATGTTTTCATCAGTCGTACTAAATATTATAGTTACTTCTTTTTAACTCCTCTAAAAAATAGGTTAATTCCAAAAACAAACAATGTAATTCGAGAATACCATTTGTAATTCATAAGATATAATATGCAAATCGAGAATACCATTTGCACTTCATAAGAATTCCATTTGAAATTCAAAGAATTCCATTTGATATTCAAAGAATTCCATTTGAAATTGATAACATTTTATTTAAAATACATAACATTTCATTTGTTATTCAAAGAATTCCATTTGACATTTAAAGAATTCTATTTGAAATTCAAAGAATTCCATTTGAAATTCAAAGAATTCCATTTGAAATTCAAAGAATTCCATTTGAAATTCAAAGAATTCCATTTGAAATTCAAAGAATTCCATTTGAAATTCAAAGAATTCCATTTGAAAGCCATGACATTTGATTTGAAATACATAACATTTCATTTGCTCTTCGTAACATTTACTTTTAAATTCGAAAAATATTATTTGTAACACCCAAACAATATGTATTAATTTGAAATTGTTACGAATTACAACTGAAATATTATGAATTACAAGTGAAATGTTTTAAATTCAATTCTTTGAAGTACAAATGAAACTCTATGAATTTCATTTGAAATTCTTAAAATTTCAAATGATTTTTTTTTAATTTCATATGAAAAGCTAAAAATAAATTGAGTTTTCCAATTACAAATGACATTCTCAAATTGCAATTGCAAAAAACCCGTAAGGAAAGTAGTAAAGTCGGACTGGACCGACTATATGATACCCTTCACCACTTTGGTTATATTTTACATAATCTCCTAACAGACGTCGCCTTTTCGAAATAACATTAACATGAGATTGAACGAAGAACTTTGGTGCACCATTTACCATAAATCGGACAAAAATGTATATGGGAGCTATATCTAAATCTGAACCGATTTACACTAAACTTTACGTACGTCATTCTAGGCCTAATTCAGTACGCTATGCCAAATTTGGTCTAAATTGAAAGATATAAAGGGACTTTGGTGTTCCATTAATATACAATCGGACGAAAATATATATGGGAGCTATATCTAAATCTAGACCGATTTTCACGAAACTTAGCACAAATCTTTGTGGACATAATTCACTACGCTATGCCAAATTTCGTCTATATTGAAAGATATATAGGGACTTTGGTCCACCAATTCTATTAAATCGGACGAAAATATAGCTCCCATATATATTTTCTAAATCTGACCCGATTTCAGATAGGACGAAAGTATAGCTCCCATATATATTTTTTTTTTAAATCTGAACCGATTTCAGATAGGGTTCGTCTTTGTCGCCAAATAAATGAGCTGTGGCAAATTTCATACGAATCGGATGATAAAAGCGACCTGGTAATTTACAATTTAACATCAACAGACGGACATGCATAAATCGATTCAGCAATTGTATGCATAGCAACAAAGGAACCATGCCTGTTACAAACACATATGCACAAAGACATAATACCCTGTACCACAGTGTGAGGTGAAGGGTGGTATAAAGGGTGGCAAATTTCATACAAATCGGATGATAAAAGCGACCTGGTAATTTACAATTTAACATCAACAGACGGACATGCATAAATCGATTCAGCAATTGTATGCATAGCAACAAAGGAACCATGCCTGTTACAAACACATATGCACAAAGACATAATACCCTGTACCACAGTGTGAGGTGAAGGGTGGTATAAAAAGAAATCAGAATCCGTAAAAATCTCTCATTGACGTTTAAGACGAGGTAATTAAAATATCACATCTTCTGGCCAAAATATACTGGAAGAAGACTATGCAATTGTCAACATGTCATTACTTTACATTGCAAAAACTTATTTAAGGAGACCTCCCCCATTCTCAATTTTAAATTTTCAAGATGTTCAATGGGCTGGTAAATATATACCAATGCTTGTTGAGGATTATAACTTTACACGTATATATTTGAAGATTTAAAGGAAAAGAAAAATAATTTACAAAATTTATTGGTTGCTGTTTTGTTGTTGTTGTTTTTTTTTTTTGTGATTACAGAAAACTCCTTAATTTTGATGGCGGGCATGATGATAACTCCTCACTGGAACATCGGAGTTCGGAAATTCCAATGGTGTTAGAAAGAGTACATATATGGCTCTCATATGAACTAGGATTATTGCCTTCGCTCAATAATAAGTTAAAAAATAAGGAAACTCTCTTAATCGGTGAAAAGCTTTATCCTAGTTCATACGAGAGCTATATACTTCCAGAGAAACGTGTCAAAATTTGGAAACGAGTGGATTATTAGTTTTTGGAGTTTTCATGCCCATCATTCGTAAAAACACTGATTCGAGAAAAATGCGTTTAAAGTTTGAGAATCACTGTTGCCATGACTTGATGCTGACACAATAAATGGGCTATATCTTCAAGAGTTGTTGAGATTTTGACTTGGAATTTTGTAGGAACATTCTTGAATTAGTGTAGATTCGAAAAACTAAATAAAACATTTTTTGACACCGAGAATAAATAAGTAGGCATGCTACACCACCTTCTCAAAATAGACTGCTTGAAAAATATACTCTAAAGTCAACAAGGCCATTACTTTTGTAATATAAATTAATTTGAAGTAGAAGTGGAGGACATGGGTGAAGAAACAAATTAATCGGCCAAAGCTCATACCCCATGGTGGAGATTATAAAAACAAGCTCCTGACATTCCCCATTTGGAAACAAATTTTAGTAATTAGTAGTTCAAAGTCTAGATGTTGATGATGATCTAACGACGGTGGTTATGACGATGATAATGATGATTCTCCGAGAAATAACAAAAACCAAATTGTATGTATTTTTTTAAATATCGAAATTTATCATATTTTTCGTTTTTTTTTTCATTTTTTGTGTTTTTGTATTCTTTCCAAATATATATAAACAAATTAACAATTTTTTTCTTCATTTTCATATTACAAATTTTTTGTTTAAAATCGGTATGTATATATATAATTTTTTTGTTATGGTATTTTTAAATATATATATATATATATATATATATATAGTATATAGGTAGTTTTAGGTAGTATACATATAAGTGACTTTTTGTTTTGTTTGTCTTAATCATGAAACACACTGTATACTGAGTGACTGGATGGTTGGTTGGTGTTGAAAGAACAAAATTCATATCTCATAATGGTACAAATAAAAAAATGTAGATTTTTGTTGCATTCTGTTATGTTATGGATGTTGGTTGGTTGGAGTTGGTAGTGGTGATGGTGGGTGGCTGTGGTGGTGGTGTTGATGTTGGCTTGGCGTTTGTTTGGTTTTGGTTTGTCTGTACTGCTGGATTCTATTTCTATTTTTTCATTTAATGTTACATAGAAATAATATTTAAGAAAAACAAGACAAAGAAATCTATTTAATTCATACTTGTACTATGGAAAATAATGTGTGTTTGATTCGGTTCTATTTTCTTTTTTTTTCTATATAACTGTTGTTGGCTTTTTTACTCTGTTGGTTTTTTGGTTTTAATCCAATTGTTTGTTTCTTCTTTCTTTCTATTCTTATTATTTTTTGTTTCGTATTTATATCTATTACTGTTTGTTGTTCTCTAATAATAATAAAAAAGAGGCAGCAAGAAGAATTCTTGTTGTTGCTGTGAGGGGGGTTGTGGTCGGGTCGGGTACACATGTATTATTATTTAGTTGCTATTGTAATAAGGAGAAGATTTGTTGTTGGTGGGGACACAAAGGAGGCTGGTTGGTTGGCTTATTTAATTTGTTTGGTTGTGATAATTATTGAACAAACAAATAAAAGGTAATATTGTATTTCTATTTATACTATATTTTTAAATTAAATGCGTACATAATAAAAAGAAATTACAGAAAATGTTTGTTTGTATTTTCATAAGCTTCTTTTCTTCTTTTACTCCGTCTTTCCCTTCCCGCCTTCGCCATGGCATTACCACAGTTACGCATTATGTTTTTTTGGTAATACCCTGCAAGCTATTCCATGACTATTTTCTTTTCATTTCAAAAAAGAACTTGAAATTGAATTTGAAAAAAATCCTTGGCTGATGATGTAGAGAAGGAAGTTGGAGCAGAGAAGTAAAGCCTGGGAGAAAATTGTTAAGAGTGTTAACTAAGTTGTATACAAAAAAAAAAAAAAAAAACAAAAAAAAAATATTTGCCATTTAATTACTTAGTGTTCTATTGTGTGTTTTATTTCTATGTGTATATAAAATAAAATATTATTATTTTCAGATTATTTTAATTGTGGTTTCTGTTGTTGAATTATTTCCTAGGCTGTTGATTTATTTATAATTATATATATTGGTTACTCTTCATCTATTATATTCAAGAGGAGTTTGGTATAGCGCTCAACTATTAATGGTGTTAAGAATAATTTCAAAATAATTACCCTACCACCATCCCACCACATCACACAGAAGACGGACGATACACACAATTACAACATCGTAAGTAACATCACTACCGCACGGCAATTGTGTGTGTTCGGTATTTTATTTGAAACAAAATTTAATAAAACATAATAAAAAAACAGCTATACCAAACTACTATGCCTATGTAGTAGTAGTAGAAGAGTACTATTTTTATATTATTAAAATATGAGGAAGGGGAGTGCTGTGGTTTGGTTCTTATTTGATTGGTCAAGCTGGCTGTTAGTATTAAATTGTATTTAATTAAACTTCAACACAACGAATATTATAAATAAAAATAATAATAAAAAAATAGCTGATAATGTTTGGAATTTATTGTATTCGATCACCAACTAAGCTTAAAAATCAATTTCAATCAAATTAAAGTTTTAAATTTGGACCTAATACAGTACGCTGTACAAATCGGCCTAAATTTGACTCTTTGGTGCTTCATTTACATAAAATCGGACGAAACTATATATGGGAGCTATATCTAAATCTGAACCGATTTCAACAAAACTTCGCATACATCAATCTAGACCTAATTCAGTACTCTGTCTCAATCAGAGCAATATTGGTAAATACCAAAAAGTGGACCTATACCGACATCTCTACAAAACCATTATGTATAGTTATACCCTCATTGTGGATAGTTATACCCTCAGCCTTATAGCTAATGATGGTGTATACACTTCGACACGGTGAAGATTTCTAGATTTTTTATCTCGATATCCTCCGCAGGTGAAATGATTACAACAGAGTCTTAGAACCAAATCCAAAACGCGGAACAAATCAGATAACTATTTTAATATAAAAAAGGGGGTTATATGGAAACTACCCTAAAAAAGGGGGCGAATATTAATAATTTTAAGTAGGGAGATTTGTTTTCATATGCCTTTACAAAATACCAAAAATTGCAGCGAATTCAGTTGAAAAACGCGCTCATCCGAGACGCTATCCGAAAAAATGGACCTATATATTCATAATTTTTGGTGGATAGATTTGGTACCTATTAAGAACTCAAAATACTAAATTACAGTTAATTCGGTGAAAAAATACGACCAACACCCCTATAAATACTGAACATTAGAAGATACCTTTATATGGGAGCTATCAGAAAAAGTGAACCTATATTTATTATTTTTTCTGGAGACATTTAGGTACCCAATAAGAACCCATTGTACCAAATTTCAGCGAATTCGGTTGAAAAACGCTTTCAAGAACACCAAAATACCGAAAATTATGGGATACCCTTATATGGGAGGTAAGCCTAAACGTGGACCAAATATATCCCATCTTCGAACTTGACCTGCCTGCAAACCTATGCAAAATTTCAGCACCCTATCTCAATTCTTCAGGTGCTTACAACAGACGGGCGGACGGACATGACTAGATCGTCTTAGTATTTTACCCTGAACAAGAATATAATATACCCTCCATACTATGGTGGAGGATATAAAAACAATAGAAATGTTTTCAATGCCTTTGAAAAAGGTAGTAAGAAACTTCAGAGTGACTAACCACCAGCCGCCTACGGTGTAAATGACCGGAACGCAATTGTAAAGAACATTCATTTGTTTGGGGTTTATCACAAATGGCAACGACGACACGCGGACCAGCATGTTTTTCATTCTTTCTTCATTCCCTTGTCAAGGCCTCATAGAATGATATACAGCTAATTGAATTCAAAATCTAGAGATTACTCTCCTTATTAACATGGATTATGTGGTCGGTCGGTGTCGTATTATCTATGCAAAATATATGTAAATATATATGTAAACAAAATATATCTAAATTCCAATGTTGGAGAAGTTGTCATTAAATCAAAAATTTTAAAATTATTTTTTTTTAATTTTAATTAACAAATAATACTGAAAAAAAAACATTGCATATTCCAACAATTATAAAATTACATTTTTTGTAGTAGTAAATATTAATACTAGATAGAAAACAAAACAAAAAATTACAAATTACAAAAATATTGATTTTCAAGCTCAGTGGTGGTGTATTGAGGGGGTTTTAAAGCAAATATATAAAAAACCGAATTTATTCATTAAACATCCCATAATGATGATGCGGATGAGAAGCTCATTCATTAATTATATCCCAAAATCTTTTTTTATAAGAAGAATGTAAAAAAATGCCAAAATATTTTCTTTTTTCGGTTTATATATAAAATTTCAGACTGTGTGTTTATTTTTTCTTGTTGTTGTCGTTGGTTTCTTGATTTAAAAATTACTTTATATCGTCGTTTTACTTTTTTCTGTTCTCTGGAGGGAAATTTAGTTTGTTCTATGTATATATTTTCATTTTGTAATATATGGTCCGATCCACACAGTATTTATTTTTCAAAAAAAAAAAAAAAAAACTTGTATTTTGGAAATGCTTTAAGCTTTATTTAAATGCTATTTTTAGAGGGGGTTGTTTTTCTTTTTTTTCATTACTTCTACATCAGTGTTTTGTGTTTTTGAAATGGTTTCGTTTTTTCATTCTTGTTCTTTTTCAACACGTTTTTTTTTCATTGTTAATATTGTTTTCATTCATTCGTTTGTTTCTCTTTGTTTTATTATCATTATTATAACCAATTATTATTATTATTTATTAATTAATTAATATTATTTTTATTATTATTTAGGGTATACGTATATATATATAAATGTGTGTTGTGTTTTATGTTTTCTTATATATTATAAGAAAGTTCACCGTTTGTGTTGTTGTTGGTAAGTAAATAATGTCTTGTTGTTGTGTTGTGATGTCGTCATCAAGCTATCATCATTGGACGTTGTTGTTGTTAAGAAATTCGTTTTAGTGTTATGCGTCCTTAATGATGATGCTGCTGATGATGATTCTGATTCTACTACTGCAGTTATTGACCTACTATTGTTCTTCTTCTTATCATTATTGTTGCTGTTGTTGGTGATCTTCTTCTTCGTCGTCTTATCTTTTCGATATTTCAGTACAAAATTATTGTTATTATTATTAAATCTTAATAATTGTTGTATTAATAATATTACAAAAAGTGCAATTATACTATAAATTATATTTGTATTTGTTGTTGTATTATTATAAAATAAAATATACTTAAAATATACAAATTGTTTAATTCTTAGCACATTATTCAATAGGCTGTTATAATAGTGTTGTATCCCTCCTCCTACTACGCCGCCATGCTGCTGTAACGACACCATCTTCGCCACCGATGCCTTCAGCCAACTGACAAAGCCAAAGAAGAGTGAAAATGCGGGCGGCAGCCCATGCCTGGATGATGCCCCACTATTATAGGTAAGTTCTTCATTCTTTACAACCTCGTTTGGATGTTTATCGTAATGCTGGTGGTCGTGATCGTTGTTGTTGTGATTATTGTGATTATTGCTATTGATATTCTTCAAGTATGTGTGATGTGTCGATGGCACATTGTTGATGCGTATGCCCGTCTGGCCGTGATACTGATGAATGCCGGGTATGCCGCCGGGACCCATCATACCACCCCCACCGCCGATCATGGTAATGCCATTGTGGCCACCGGGTGTCATCATCATACCGGAACCACCATGTCCCACCATGCCTCCGCCGCCGCCAATGTTATTATTCAAGACATTGATGCCGTTCGGTTGCATTGGTATCCGATTGTATTGATCGATGTTGGTGTTGATGGACGTTGGCCCGCCGCCACCATTCATATTGGGATTTAACATGGGATTCATTTGGAGGCCATAATTGTTGCCCGGCCCCGCACCTTGGTTCATTACACCATTCGGCAGCATACCATTGTTGATGCCATTTATGCCAATGGTATTGATGTTGTTCATGTGATGCGGATGATTGGAGAATTGTTGATTGCGATTGATGTTGGTGCCGCCATGGTTCATATCTTCACCGCTCATGGTGTTCATGCCACCCTGGCCGCCCATACCCATGCCGCCGCCTCCCATACCACCAATGTTGTTATTATTGCCACCAATGCCGCCAATAATATTATTACCAACTCCTGCTCCACCGGTGGTATCTGTGGGCGCCGAGGGACTACCCATGGCAGTGGTGGAACTGCCACTAATTGTTTTATCCTCTTTACTGCCGCCAGAACTTCCCGCGCCGCCGCCACTCGCCGACGACGACGATATGGTTTTATTTTTCTCATCGGCACAACACACCTTAAACACCACCTTCATATTGTCCGTTGAACAACGACCCCCGATTCGACGATATAGATCATCTTTCGATGAGGTCGATATGAAATAATAATCATTACCTGGCAGGAACTCCAAACCACCGGGCTGTGGTGTAAATGGCCGGAACGTAATGGTAAAGAACATTAATTTTTGAGGTTTATCACATATGGCAATGACCCGTGGATCGGCATTCGTTATCCGACACGTTTCATATTCGACTTTCGAAACATTATAAATGATATATTTTTCCGTTTCATTTTCATACGTTCCCGGCTCATACACCGGACAAATGATGTGCACCTGATCGAATTCAAAAGCTAGATTACCCTTATTGACATCGATTATGTGATCGGTATTATCAATGCGAAATATACTATTCGATGTGTTCCAATGCATATAGAATGTCTTGGCACAGCTAGACATGGTGGAGAGTAGTATGGTTTCGAGACAAATAATCGTTAGTAGCGTTATGAATGAGGTGGTACGTATGGGCGGTAGGACACCACGTATACATTTACTACGTGCTGTTGTGGTGGAGGAGGATTTTGATGAGGTTGGTGGTGCGGATGATGATGATGATGAGGCAGAGGCGGAGGTTTTTCTTGTTAGTCTTGTTGTTTCTTCGCTTGGTTTTAGTAGTGAAGTTAAGATGACACTTTTTATAAAATGATACCACATATATAATGGTTTGATAAATGAAACTATTAATAATATCCTTAAACAGCTATTAATACCATTATCATCATCACGACAACGACGACGACGATGACAATTCCCCCTACTATCCTTATTTCGTCTGTGCGTCGCTGCGGAGGAGCAGGGGGAGGAGCAGGAATTGCGTTTTCGTCTGCCCATGTGTTTTTTGGAATATACTGTGTGTAAATATGTTGATGATATCGATGACGACGATGATGGCGATGACGATAATTCTGTGTATGATGATTCTGCTGTTGGTAATGACGAGGGTGATGGTGCTGCTGCTGGAATTGCTGTTACCACAACTGTTGTTCTTTCTCTGGGTGGTGATGATGACATTGTTCCTGCTGCTGCTGACGTTGATGGTAGCAAAGTTGTTGTGGCTGATAATGGAGATACTACTGGCGATGCTGATGACTTACGTATTATTGTATTATTATTAACATTATTAATATTATATGGCATTTTAGTTGCAGCTGCTGCTTCTGCTACTACTGTTGTTGTAGAAGATGACGACGACTGCTGCATTAATGATTGATGATGTAGTAAATGGTGGTGATGATGATAATGCTGCGTTGGAGGTTGATGGTTATAATGACACTGATGATGCTGCTGCTGCTGCAGATTATTTACAATTTGATTTTTACAAAAATTACTAACGTGGCTATTATTATTATTAATATTATTATGCATGCTGCTGCTCCATGTTGTTGTTATTCTTGACTTGGCTGATGACAAAGCGGCTGCCGCTGTTGTTGTTTTCGTCACCATGGTCATGTTAATTGTTGATGTCATTGGTGGTGGCGCCGACATTATCGTAGATTTTTTACAATCATTTAACACCCCACCATTAGCAAGAGATGTTGTTGGTCTTTTGGTTGTTATTGACGACGATGATGTTCTCCTTCTTAGAGGACAATTATACAATTTCTGGTGTTGATTTTGTGTTTGTTGCTGCTGATTTTGTAGTTTACTACGCGTATATTGCTTATTTATAGTACAATTAATACATGAACGCATTAAATGTTTTAAACAAACATTGGAAACATAATCATCACCAAAACAAAGACCGGTCACAACAATGGGTGGTGGTGATGTCGCTCCTGTTATAATGGGTGGTGGTGGTGATGCTCCTGTGCTTTTTTGCATTGTTATGCTGCTGCTGCCGCTGGGAGGCAGTATTTCTGTTGTTTTTTTTTTCTATTCCTTCTTCTTCTCCTCCTTTATATATATCGTAATTTCCTCTTCTTCTGCGGAGTTTCTTACATATAACTTATTTTTGCAATGTTGTTCTTGCTTAATGTGTCATATACATATATATGTTTTATATGTGATGAGCAGATATATATAGAGAGAGAAAGGAGAGTTTTATTAAATAGAGTGATGAAGATGGTGGAGGTGGTGGTGTTTGTTGTTGTTGGTTGCGCTTTGATGATGGTGGCAGTGGAGAGATGTTTTGTTTTAGGCTTTTTTTGTTTTGCTTTTATTTTATTTAAATATAAATGCAGTTCTTTTTCAAAGATGTAGTCGAGGATTTTTTTCTGATTTTTCTTTCCTTTTTTGCAAGTCTATATCGTGGTTGTCGTTGTTGTTGTTCTTGTTCGTCGTCGTAGTCTTCGTCGTACAGACACAAGAAGTGTGTTGTTGTTGTGTGTGATTCGTTAATTATATTCGGGCAGTTGGGCAGTTCGGAAAAACCTCATATATTTCAATTCAAGTCTAAACTCTAGAGGAGGACTGTTATTTTTCTATTTTTTCCGATCGATTTGTTGTTGTAGATTTCATATGTATATATTTTTTAGTGTGTGCATTAAGGAGAGAGGATTTTCTTTCTTTAGCCTTGCCTTTTTCTGATCTGTTCTGTTCGGTTTTCTTTTCTGTTCTGTTATGTTTTGTTTTTTCGACTTTCTTTCTTATTTAATAAGAATGGGCGTGGCTCCACGCCCAATAGTAGTTGGCAAAACGCAATCTTGACAACAGTACAGTAAAATCATTAAAAGGACCCTCATAAGATCTGTTAAAAAATAGACAAAATACAAAA
Organism: Musca vetustissima; assembly: GCF_032173495.1. Lineage (NCBI taxonomy): Eukaryota > Metazoa > Arthropoda > Insecta > Diptera > Muscidae > Musca > Musca vetustissima. The sequence goes on from NW_026873961.1 coordinate 72,091, forward strand.
AATATAGCCGTAGTAACAAACATATGGATTCAGAGAGAGAAAGAGAGTGTGTGAAAGAGAGAGAGAGAAAGAAAGATAGAAAATGAGACAGAATTTAAGGAAATTAAATAAGGGGGAAGGAGGGTGGGAGGAGGTGGTTTTGCGGGGAAAATGGTTATAACATGTAATAAAAGTAAGTTTTCTTTTCGGTTTTGTTTTTAAATATTAGTAGCGATAAAAATTATTTATTGAACGATCGATTGATTAATTTATTAATTGCTTGATTTGATTTGTTTCTTTCGATTGATTGTTGGATGATGTTTGTAGTAGTAAAGTAGTTGTTTTTTTTTAATGATTGTAAATTCTAATACAAAAAATAATATTTGAATGAAATTTGGTATTATCTCAGGATCATTCTCAAATGACAAAGAGAGAAGGTGGAGGAGGCGATGGTTTTTTTTAAACAGCTTTAAAAAAGCCTATGACCTATCGAAATGGGCGTAGAAATGACTAGAGCGCCCCCAGGGGCGTAATATGAATCAACGGATTATTAAATTTTGCCCATCTTTTCAAAACTAACAACGTTATGCATACTGAAAAATCAAACTTTTGTCACTGCCAATCAAAAATTACATTTCTTTAGTAGGCATGGCTAGACAAAAATTTAACGTACAGTCTAAGTTTCACAACTCCAAACACCCTTATCAAAAAACAAAAGAAAAAACTTCGGCTTATAAGGACTTAAGACTATTGGAATTTGCCTCATTATTAAAGATAATTCGCCTTCGATAGTCAGGCGCGGCCCTTTAGGCTTTGGAGTCGTGCAATATAAACTCAAAAGCAGTTGCTCTGCTCTGCATGATATACGACGGATAGTTAATTTATGTTGGGTACCAGGACATAGCAACATAGAAGGGAACGAGATAGCCGACGAGATAGCCGACGAGCTTGCTCGAGGGGCACACAGTCGTCCAATCTTGCGATTGAGAGATCAGTGCAACGACCCATTAGCGAGGTAGTCGATAACAGATGATCGAAAGAACCTGGTTGCTATCTGGCCTGAATTCTTTCACCGAAGAACTTCTTCGCTGTTGTCACATAATAAGAGAGAGAGAGAGAGAGAGAGATGAAAATCATTGTGGGGATCATAACAGGTAACTGCAAGATTAGATCTCTCACTTCGAAATGGGACTCCAGTGGAGAGGATTACTGTCGTCTATGTGAGGGCGAGAGGAAGAGCTAGAAACAATTGAACATATCCTCTGTAGACGTCCATCGCTGAGTGGCAGACACAAACACCTCGAAATATATTAAATTGATAATCTAGCTTCTCCAAAATATACATCAATCAGATCCTAGGCTTTGTCAAAAATCTGGCATGGCTAAAATAACCATCTCTATTTTCTTTTCAGGTATCAAGGATGATCCGTACATCCCTAACCTAACCTAAAGAAAATCCGCCTTATGGAAGTTGGACTTGTAGAAGTTCTGGTAAATAATTTAAAATAAATTTAAAATCTACGAGAAAATAACCCTAATATATTTTGAATTTTGAAAAATGTCCATGCCATGTCATTATTTCTAAGATTACAATTCGAACATCTACCTACGATAGCAGCAATACCTTATGCTAATGGAGGGGTATAGAAGTTCCCGTTGACTACCTCTGCTGTAAACATCCTAGGCTTGTTAGGACAAATTTTAATGAAAAAAAGTATTCTAACACAAAAACCTCGCTCTATTAGACCGGAAAGTATCATCCTCCAGAACATATATGTGGGACAATGATATCTGATATCACCTTCCAATCAAAGGAGATTACTATAGTTCAAAAACAAAGTTGTTTACCATAAAGAAAAGGAAAAATCGTTTTCTGCATCGACCAAAATGGAAATATTGGAGGAGTACGATGCAATGCGAATCTGCTGAACTTCAAAAAAATCTATTCAACAGTCGGCGGCCCAGATAGGAAAAAGCAAAATGAATGGCTCGCCGATACACATCAGATAGCTTACTAAAAATTCAACTCCAAATTCCACTTCACTGAACGTATCCTCCTATACGTAGGCAGTTCGGAAAGTTCTTAGCCTAGCACACAAAAAGCGCAATATAAACAGAAAAAAATTAAGTGTTTTGGAAACTTCCATGAGAACACATGTTAAATATTTTATTTTGATCTGGCAACTCCTTCATTTAGAAACCGGTGTTCAAAAAATACGCATCCACATTTTTTTTTGCAATGGAAAAATTAGAACTGCATGCTTTCATTGTAAAAAAAGGACAGACGCGACTTTTATCAACACCTGTTTCTATATGAAGGAGTTGCCAGATCGAAACAAATAATTTATATTCTCGAATTACAACTGAAATATTATGAATTGCAAATTGAGTTTTCGAATTACAAATTAAATTCTTGAATTGCAATTGAAATGTTTTGAATAACTTTTGAAAAAGGTGCAGAGGGAGCATGAAAAAGCCAATCACTAAAGGCCGCATGAACAGGAAGATCAGACTCGTGAGAGAGCTCACAAGACTTTTACAGTGGCTATGATAAATTGAAAAATTTGCCGATTGGAACTGGGAAATTCGTATGGGGAATTATAAACAAGAATTTGCAGAATTTGATTTGAAGTTCAAGGATAGCCTTTAAAGGCAAACAACAGTTGGTCCTTGATAACCCGAGACTAACAATCATTGGCAAAACCATTTCGATATACATCAATTTGTTCGAAATATTCAGGAGGAATGTGGCAGCATTTGTTGGACTACATAAACAGGTTGATAAATTCGATGGGAGCCTTTATATGCAATTTATCTGAGCCAATGGATAGTTAGTCCCTGATATCCAAAAACTCAAACAAAATGGATATTTTTATATACCATTTTTTTCAGAATATTCGCGATCTGCAATTACAGAATTATTTAATTTTTTCAACAGAATTCAGATTTTTTATAAGAGAAAAGTATAAATTTGCATTAAGTATCAGAAAACTGAAACATCAATTTCATTTATGCAAATTTTCTAATATCTCCTTTCATTGCAAATTTCAAAAAAAAAATATATATGTATGTATACCAAATTTCATTCAAATATTGTCATTAAGAAATGATTGAATAATTTTTTGTTAGTAATGACTTACTTATTTAATAAAAAAGGCATTATTGTGCTCTCCTTGGAAACAGTTCTCTTGTCCTATACTTATGCGATAGAGTAGAGTAGGAGGAGCGACGAGTAGGCACATTAAATTTTATGTTATGATTTTTATTAATTAGTGAGAGAGAAAAATAGCATAACAACAGCGCATTATGTACCAAAAAATGTTTTTTTATTAATTAAATTACAAAAAAAAAGTTGGAAGAAATAAAGGCTAGCTCAACACATTTATATGCAAATTATGTGATGATGGTGCGGCGGGGTGGGGTGGTTCCAGCCGTTGTCGTCGTTTTTCTTTTCTTCTCATTCCTTTGATGTGATTTTTTTTTTTTTTTTTTTTTTTTTTTTGAGGTTATGTGTCAAATACACGAAATGTTATGGTCGTTGTTTGTTGTCGTTGGTCTCCTGTGTAACATCCACAAAATTCAAGGTTTATTTTTTAATAATAATAGTATTATGAATAACCATTGTTATTTAAACGATGCAATGACACGAAAACTCCCTCTAGGCTGGCTAGGCTCTCTCCTCTATGTGACGACTTTAATATTTTATTTTTAAACACAGAGAAAAAAATAATTTATTAAAATTAATTACTTAACATCTTTTTTTTTTTTTGGTACATTATGACGTTATGCTATTTTGTTTTTTTTTTTATTAAAAAAATTTAACGAAACGATGAAAAAATTTGTAATTAAAAAAATATGTGGAACCATTGTTAATTACGATTGAGAATATTTTAAAAATGGAATGGTGATAAATGTTGGGTGTTTTTTTTTCTATTTCTTAAGTTAAGTTTTTATGAAATTCATAAACTGTTTTCAATACAAATAAATATGTTTTCTGTCTTGGTTTTTATGAAATTCATAAACTGTTTTTAATACAAATAAATATGTTTTCTGTTTTGGATTATCATCAGTCAACTGCAAACGGAAGTGTTATTTTTCTATATTTTTTACTTGACAACTATGACGCTACTAAAAAAGGTGAAAAACTTGCAGTCACTGCAGTTCGCAAAACTCTATTCATCGTAAAAGACCCTCTCGGACCGCGGTACAGAGAAATTGGTTCGAAAATTCGACGACAAGAAGTTGTTATTAATGTGAATAATAAATCGGGTCTCGGGATAGGGATGTCTGAATCGACTTTCGACTTTTTGTATTAAAAAGTCAAAATCGATTTTGGATATTTGAGGAAATCGCAAAAAAAATATTTTCCTCCATTTTCGCCGTTTTCTATTGGCACAGATGTAAATAAAGTCTTTGCGTATTTGGGTAATACGGACGTCTAAAAACCCCTATAAAGGTGAGAAGGTGAGTATTTTTGTACGGAGCGCAATAAATTAGGTACGACCACCACCGATTTCAACAAAAACTTCACAGATGTCAAACTGGACTAAATTCCGTACGCTGTGCAAAATTTTGTCCCAATCGGGCAAATATTTTTAGTTTGGTGCGCCATTTACCCAAAATCGGACAAAACTATATATGGGAGCTATATCTAAATACACGTCATTCGTCAGACTTAATCGGTAAGCTGTGCAAAAACAAATCGCCAAAAGCAGACGTTAAGGTATTTTTGGATAGAAGTATGAATGGACAAATAGGAGCTATATCAAAATCCACAACGAATTTAATACACGTCCCTTTTGAGACTCAATTTCACACGGTTTACAAAATGTCATCGCAATCGGATATACGAAACAAACATCGCCAATATTACTGATCCTAAAATTATAATGTTCATACAGTTAACATTTTGAATGTACTTAAGATTTAAGGTTTTGAATGTATCTTAATTGAGTTTGCAAAATATGATGTTGTAAGGCTTTGTTGGAACCCAAGGAGATTGATGTTCTCCATTGAAAAAGGATGCCCTCCTGTAAAACTTCAGCAAGAAAAATATTACAAATTACAACAACAAATAAAGAAAATAAAAAATCAAATACAAATATATATACAAATAGAAATACATACATATATATGTCATTATATATTTAAAGTTTATCTCAAGAATGGAAAAAAAAACACCCAACATATTTAGATTTTTCTTGTTTTTTTTTTTACTTTGAAAACAAGGTCCACACACACTTTTTTGTTTGGTTTTATTTTTTTGTTTCAACAACAAAATACCTTAAATTATTCCGTACACTGCCAACGTTCTAAGCTATATCAAGGAATACCATATATTTTAAAGAAGTATCGAAAAAAACAGAGGAATAAACGTGGAAATAACAAAAAAGGGAGCTTAAAACTTATTTGTAATGTATCTCAAAAAAAAGACACCACCATGCACAACAAATCGATAAGGAAAAAAGTTTCCTTTACAAAAAAAGTTTTTTTTTTCTTTATTTAACGAGCAGTCTGCAGCATAGAAAAAACAGAGACGAAGAACAATATCAAGATGACAATAGACGTTGAAACTTTTCTTTGTTGTTTTTGTTGGTGGCTGGAAAATTTTTCGTTTTTTCAGTTTTTTTTTTCTGTTCTTGTTTGGGGCCGGTTCAACCGCTGAGACTGCTGCTGGTGATTTGTTTCTGAATGACTGGCTGGGTCTGGCTGGCTGACTGACTACTGACTGACTTTTGCATTCAATGCCTTGGGAGAAATAATACAACAACAACAACAAAAATAAAATAAAAACAAGAACCAAACAATGTAGATAGGTAGGTAGGTATTAGTATCCAGTATTGTCATATAAAGTTTTTGGTTTTTCGTTAAAGCCTTAAAATTTGTCTTTTGTGTTTCTTTTTAGAATCTTTGTATAAATTTGTATACCAAAAAGAAAAAAAAAATCAGAAAAAATTTGTCGCGTCTTCATCCAAAAAAAAGAAAGAATACAAAAAAATTGAGGGATAAAAATGTTGATTTGGTTCCTTTTTAGAGGTTGGTTGGTCGTTTGTTGTCGATCTGTTTGGTTGGTCGTTCGGTCGTTTGTTCGATCGGTTTGCTTTGTCGCCGCGCATAGTTTTATTTTTTTTTTCGATTTTATTTTATTTATTTATTTTTTTTTTTTTGTATTTTGTTTTGTGCCTTGTGCTGTTTTGTGTGTTTTTTTGGTAACGGTGCCACATCTCTTCTCTTGCTGGGTAAAGGTATTCAACAACAACATCTATAATAATGATGATTGATTTAAAGGTATTCCCATCATCCATCTTTTCTAGTTTGTGAAAAACAACCAGAATACGAAAAAAAAAGACTTGTTTTCTGCTAGGGAAATTTGAATTTTTTTGAAGTTAGTTTCCATTTGCCTTAAGTTGTAACAGAAGAAGAAGAATAATAAAGGTGATGGTTGATGTTGGAGGTGGTGGTATTGGTGCTGTCGTTTTGTATTAGGCTACTGGTTGTTTTCTGTTTCTTCTTCTACTTCGTATTTGCTTCTGTTCGTTCTGCTGCCGCTTTTTTATTTGTTAATAAAAATTGAGCGGGGCGATATAAAGGTAAAAAAGGGAATATTCTCACAGGCGGGGGTGGGTGGGCTTCAACATTGTCACAACAAATTGTGAGGGTAGTTTTGTTTGCCACTCTCATTACACACACATAACTCTTGCACGCCACTTCACTACTCCCCCAACCTCCTCCTCCTCCGCCCTTCATCCTCGTCATCATAATCGCTTCAAATTCATCACACACAACAACAAGAGAACAAGAAAAAAAGTATTACGCACACATAAATTATAAATACAATATCCTTTGCTTGTTTTTTTTTTTTTTGGTTCCTTCTGTTCTTCTACTAGAGGGTAATTTCCTTGCTTTAATGACTGGCCGCCGCCATTCTCCTCTGCCACTTTTCCTCCTGCGACAGCCTGTCACAGCCAGCCCGCCCCACACTTATTTAATAGATTCTTAAAGGACAAAGTGACACATGTGTCTTCTTACACCACCGAAACAACAACCACACGGAATGAAATTTTGAAAGAACCCTGTAGGAAATGTCTATAGTAAATCACTTGTCATGGAGCATGAACTAGTGACATGGTCAGTCAGTAGTTAGTAGATATATAGACACATCGACATATATGTGGACACGGGTCAGTAGTAAATCATGCCACTTGTAAATCTTGTATAATTTCTTTTGCTCGAATTTTTGTATTCGCCAATTAATTATCCATTTAACTTTAATCACTTTAAACTTGCGTTTTTCTGTCTATTGCCGCCAAAATTATTTCTAATAAATGAAAAATAAGAAGAAGCATAAACGTGATCAGTTGATTGTTGACATAACAAATGCTTCTTCTTATTCGGTGATATGTAGACAAGTTGATGAAAAGAAACTCGCGTTGTTAACCAAATTTCTGTCAACAGCCGCCAAAATTATTTCTAATAAGAAACAAGAAGAAGCATAACCATGATCAGTTGGTTGGTTAACATAACAAATACTTCTTATTACATGATGAAAATATGGATACAAGTTGTTGAAAATAAACTCGCGTTTTTAACCAAATTTCTGTCTACTCTCGTCAAAATTATTTCTGTTAACATTCAGTTGGTTGGTTAACATAACAAATGTTTCTTCTTCTAATTACATTATGAAAATATGGAGACAAGTCGCCACAAATATTAGACAAAAGCGATACAACACACCTCACATTTCCTTCAGGGAAAGGACGACACACACAGACATATTTCATTTCCTTGACTTTCTGTGCTCTCTCCTCCACCTCTCATCCTTATCCTGACTGATAGCTTTTCTTTATTTGCTAGAAAATGTAATCAGAGACCTATTAGGCCTGGGAATACAAGACATATGTTGTTCATTTTTTTTATTATTATGGCTAAATTCTTCTTATTATTATTTTATTTTTCTTAAACTCCTACCTGTTGTAGGATAGGACAAAATACACATTTTCATTGTTAGAGTAGTTGTTGTAGTAGTAGTTTAGTTGGTTTTATAAACAATACATATATTTTAATATATATTTCATTACAATAATATATAAATGTTACACAACAATTTTGAAATATTCATCAAAGAACCAAAGAAGAAAAAAAACAAAATCAAGTGATTTTAGGTGGTGTTTCTTTAAGGTTAGGTTAATTTTTTCAGTTAACATTTTTGAATAATTATCACAATTTTTTAATAGTACAAATATAGATTGCAATGAAAAGAAAACAAAATATATACACAGTTACCGGCCTAGTTAGTTATATATAAAGTAACTCCTATGCTTCTTAAATATTTCATTTATTTGAAAAAAGGAAAAGGTATCTAAAACTACTATTAGGTAATGGAATGGATCTTATTGAATATATCATTCTTATATTCTAGTACTCTTTTTTTAGCAATTCTTAACCAAGAGTTTACATTTTCAATATAGAATATTTTATATATACAAATATAAATTTATTTGAAATAATTGCACAAACATGATACAGTTCTTTTTTTAATTTTAATTTAGAAAATCCACCGAAACCTAACTACTAACAAAAAATTAAGCAAACCAAAACACACATAATATCAGTGGTAAAAATTATATTTCCCATACTCTCCAAAGGAAATTTATTTTGTATAAGATTTTCCAAGAATTGTGTTATTTTGGATTGATATTCAAATTCATTTGAATTTAAATGGGAAAAATACCTACACTAACCTTTTAGTGTAATTTATAACCATGCTTAACAAATGTCCTCTTCTCTCGAATGATATTGGTTGAATGTGTACAATTATTCTGTCGAAGGGAAATGTAGCTTTTTGGTTGACATATATATATATATATATATATATATATATATACACGAAGGCATATCTCTTTCTCTATAAAAACCCGCCATCATTTATGGGAATAATCTAATTTTTTTCCTTAGAACAAAAAACTGGAAAATCCTGTTCTTGGTGACAACTTTCAGTAAACTTTCACATAATAAAGTTGCTATAATTGAGATATAAAACAATTCTGAGAGATGACCTCCTCCCCCATCGTAAAAGACATTTGTTTCCATTTCTTTAATTATTTTATATCTTAATTAATTATTTAAAAGAAACAAAGCGCAGCAGAGCTCAATTACGACACAACAAAGCATTCATCAACAAAATAAAACTTATTTTCTTCAGGGGAGAGGGGGGAAAGCAACAACAAAAACTGTCATACAACTCAAGCAAATGAAGACCCAGTTTTATATAAAAAATATATACTAAACAAAAAATAAAACAACTTAAAAGAAACCAAAGGTAAAGAAGTAGAAGGCGGTGGTGTTATTTTTGTGTCAAAAACAGTCTGTCCTCCTCTCCTCATCTTAAATATCCAGGCACACATACAAACACACACAATCAGTATCTTTAAATATTACAAAAGAAATCTTAAGAACATTTCAAAAAATCAAAGGTCGTCATCAATATCATAAAAGTTTCCACATGATTATGAAATAAGAGAGAAATGTAAAAGTTTGGGTGGCATCATCAACTTTGTAGCAAACAACTAAACTTTTGGGAATTAGAAATTATTTATAAAGGACAAAACTGACGGTATGACGGACATATGTTTTTCGGGGGAAATCATTTTTTTATCGGATTAAAATATTTGGTATTTGGGGACACCCCTCCCTTATCAACACTTGAGATACCTTGCCATGTAAAATAATAATGGAGAAAATGACGGAACAAAAATTGTATTGAATTGAATTCTATAATAAACAGGATGAATTGAGACATATTCCCCACGAGAACTTAATGGAAGGAAAGTGAGGAGGGGTATTTAAAAGGCTGCAATAGACAAGACTCAAAAAGCTTCAGGGTCAATAGTTTGTAGATATAGACACAAGGACATATATGGCACTTGTTAATTTCTTATAATTACTTTGAATCACTCTTATAACCAAATTTCTGTCTATTGCCGCCAAAAATTATTCCTTATATAAATAAGAAGAAGCATAACCATGCACAGTTGGTTGGTTAACAAACAAATGCTTCTTCTTATTACATGATATGTAGACGAGTTGAAGAGGGATTTAACAGGCTGGGATTTAACAGGCTGCGATAGACGGGATTTAAGAAGCGTCAACCCACGGATGATGGACACAGGTATTAAGGCTAAATAATACGAAACTCTTCGGAGTTTCAGCCTAGTAAATGGGCAGCAAATCCCACACAATGTACCACATTGATATTTTTATGCCAGGAATACGTTCTAAAAACTACCTCCCCAGTTGCCGATATATATTTGCAATATCACCCTACAATTGATACCATTGCAATGGTATTGTACTCGTCGTCTACTGAAAAATCATAGCCTGATTTCTATCGAATGCGACCACAGGTTTCGTATAGTAGGATACCGCTCTGCATATATCCTCTTTTGTTAAAATCATAGATCATTCCTATCGAACGCGCGACCACTGCAATCATCTGTGAATAAAATTAGCAGTCGTGGACAGTCAGCAGATGATATCGAAGGAAATGACTGTCAACAGAATCCCTTGAATCTTCCCTAAAATGTGAATCCCTAAAGCTTGGTTGTTATGCGACATTGGATGACGAATGGATTAACAAAATATTAGAACAAGCATCGTCAACTATTATAAAATAGCTCTTCGACTGAAAAAATTGGTGTAGCAGACCACCTGACACTTGACGACACGTTGTCAGATTGCCATCAATTCATTGAAATTTGTGTTCCATGATACTGTGGTTACATATACACAGACAATATGTTAATAATCTGAGAGGAATATTTTGCAAAGCTTCTGGTAACAAATAGGCGAAGGCGGTAAAGAAGATGTCCCAGCGGAACCAATAAGAGATGTCGGTATAGAGTGTAGCCAATATGAGGCCAGAATAGCAATCAATCGGTAGAAGAGTAATAAAGCAGCCGATGACGAAGTATTCATGACCGGTATATCCGGATGCTGGTCAGGAAAATGCTGATTAGTAGAATTTGACTGGGAGAATTGCATGTCCAATGATTGGTACCTCAACCTAACTGTGGATCCGTGCACAAAAAATGGAGACAATATGGGCCAATTATAGATTCTATTTTTTTCCATCGATATATAATAGGACGTTTACATTTAACCGGATTTCGTTAACCCAGTGGGTTTCAATTGCCAATTCCTTTTAAATCCCAGACACTATTCCACAAAAAGCTACTATCAATTCAGTTAGGGCACCATTTAAAAAATTTGCGTTTCATTAATTAATTATAAGGAGAGTTTCTTTCAATATTAAAAAGACAATTTTAATTAAAGTCTTTTCACAAGTCATTTCTATTTTATTTCAATTTATTCACTTTTTTTAATTTTCAAAATTGAGTTATAGTACGTTTACATTTAACCGGATTTCCTTAACCCAGTGGGTTTCAATTGTCAATTGCTTTGCATATAAGTCAAATAAACCCTCATAAAGTAGGTTAACCCGGTAAAAAGTTCTAATGTATATGCCGTTTAAAATTCCCAGACAATGACATTTTTTTTTTTTAATTTTCCAATTTATTAGCTGCATTTCTTTTTTTTTTTCGAATTGAGAAAATAAAATCATTTTCTCATTTTTATGCACCCTAGAGGAGTTTTTTTTATAAAAGAGGTGGTTAAGGGTGTAGGGGAAGGGATAGAAGAAAAGAAGACACTTGAATAAAATTACAACCACCAACCCCCTCCTAGCGCAGACGAGTAGAAAAGGGTTACACAGGCGGCGGCAGACAGACAAGTTCGATATTTCAATGAAATCAGACCAGGTCAACAAACTTTTTAATTGTAGACATATCCACCATCATCTCCCTCCCCTTTTACTGTGTTCCAGCAAAAACTGGCCTATCGTTCTGGTGTTTTGTTCAGGGAAAAAACATAGAAATGTAGGTTATGTATTGCATTATAATTTTTGTGGGATGTTGTTTAATTTTCTGTGTGTGTGTTTTTTTTTTATTGGTGGTACCGAGAGTTTTAATTGCCATGAAAATTTTACTCCAGACTGAGGACAGACGACGGACAGAAACACACACATTTTATTGATGATTTTACACTGGAGATGTAGGGGATAATAAAAAAAGACAAACACGGCACACAATAAAATTTATAGCTGTCTATCCACAATCGTGTTTCTTTTTTCCTTTCTACTTCTAACCATACAACACACCGAGAGAGATGCAGAACCAACAACAACACACACACACAACACGACGACAATTTCGGTTCAATTGAAAATGGATGATGGATGGATGGAATAAAAATATAATGCTACCTTTTTTTATTTCCTTGCTTGATGGTTCGGTCGGTTCATCAATTCACACTTTAATTTTTTTATTTCATTTCTAGTCTCAAGATTCAAATACCCTCATTAAATTTTCTACGTATAGATACGGCTGTGCGGTGTTTCAATGAAGAAAAACACCGGCATAAAAAATTGTTTATATCGGCGGCGGCTGCGGCGGCGAGACTCTCATTTTGTAGAGCAGTCATCGCGCCGTGGTGGTGAGATTTTGTTGACATCAAGGTATATTTAATAAGGTAGCCGCATCGGCCCAGCTGTTGGACAAATAAATGTCAAAAATGTTGTTGTAATGTTGAACCAAAAAATTAAAAAACAAAATTATTAATGAAAATCTCCAAATTTCGTATAGATTTTTTGACAATACTTTTATTAACATTTTCTACAAGAATTTGTGTAAAAAAATCTTGTCAATCTGTTTGTTTTGGCAAAATATTTTTGACATATCAAAATACAACAACCGATGTTTGTTGTAGAAATTCGCCGATGCGGCTACCTTGTATATCTACCTTGGTTGACATCATAATTGGAGAGAGACGACAAGAACGCACTGAGTATTAGAACAGAGAGCAGAAGAACATTTGACATAACTGGGGAAATGATGCACCAAGTACCAGACTAGACGTCTGACAATTGAATTTGCGTGTGTGTGTATGGTGAATAATAATTGTGGAAGGCACGAAGAAAAGCAAAGAAGTAGGTAATGTTAAATACTTATTATTTTTATTAAATAATAATTAAATAAATTATGTTTTATGTTATTTTCTATTTTTTTAAATTAATTAATAAAAAATGAGGAATATCTGCAAACTGCATAACCGCTACTCTCACCTCATTAACTACACTACTCCTCTCTCTATCTCTCTGTCACTCATCAATAGCGCAAAATAATGACAACTGAGCATTTTTTAATGAATGAAGTAGAAAAAACGCACAAGAGAATGCATTAACACATAAAATTTTGAAAAAAGCGGTGATATATTTTAGGGAAGAGGAAGCGAGATGGCATAATATGCATGCAGCAGCATAGGACAAAAAAACACACACATACTCTTCAGCATATTGATTTTTCCAAACACAGCTGACGCTTCTTTCGACTGCTGCTCTCATCACGTTTACGACGTACCTATGTGTTACTAGTACACAACACACTACTCTGGATATGACTGATGTTTGGTCGGTTTGTTTGCCTGTCTGTATGTATGCAATTCAAAACTCACAAGGAGTACCAAAGGGGGCAAAAATAAATTAAAGGAATGGACGAGACGACGAACGAACGGACAAACAGGCTGGCTATATGACTAGCGACTAACACTACAGCTACGATGAGTGGTGAAGATGATGACGGCGACAGCGGCGACGTTAAGGGTGAACACCGACGACGACAACAACAACAACAACAACGATACTTGTAAGGAAAGAACCACAACAAAAAAGTGGGGTATAAGGAACAAAAAACACCGTATACGGGTACTTCGTCTTCTTCCTTGATTCATCAGAAGCCATAGATCATAGAAAAGTAAACATATAACATAACGCAACGCATTATAAACTGCCGCCCCTGCACACACGTCGTGTATTGTGTATGGTAGGTAGGTAAGTAGTATGTGGACACGGTCGTATGGATAAATGGTTGGATGGATGTTTGGTAGGTTGGTTGTTAAGATGGATGTATGGATGGATATATATGGTGTTGTGGTGGACGAAGACGAAGAATTCGATTGAAGACATTATTTTACGAGAGGAGTCCATGTAAAATTCCCCACTCCAAATCATATTATACACATATTTCATTCGTTCGTTTGGGTTTTTGGTTTGGTTAGCAGCTCGTTCGTCGTTTGCTCGCTTGCTTGCCTGCACACACAAACACACGCACACACATTCGCTCTTCTTTCTGCATTTTACTGAAAAATTTTCTGTGGTATATACAACTGAAAAAGCTTACGTTGGACATTGTACGGGTTTCATAGATGCCTTTTTTCTTCGTTTCGTTTTCATATTTTGTTTTTTATTCTTCTTGTTTTATAATTAAATTTATTTGTTTCTTCTTTTTTTTTTTTGTTTTGGGGGGAGAGAAAAACACTACAAAACTACACAATACACACCAACAATTTGTTTAAACAATATTTTTTCATATTCAGAGGGACAACAACACTGTTCATCATTTTTCTTCTGGCGATGATGATGAATGTCCGTCCACCCATCCACATATAGAAGGATGGATGGCAATTTTGTTTTAAAGCAATTTTTAATTTCTTTTTTTAGTTTTTTTGCATTTAAAGACCGACTCGAGAGTGTCTACAAAGCTGCTGCTTTGGGGGCTTTGCAAGGAACAAAAAAACTGTAGCCACCATTTTTTATGTATACACGAAAATGGAAAAAACTTTGATTTTCTAGTCACAATATATCCACAAATTCACATTGGATATTTATTTTTCGGAAATATTTTTTTGGTTGATTAAATTTTTGATTTGTTCAGGTTTTTGCTTTTCTTTGTAAACTTACCAATATGTGTGTCCTCGATGTGTTGTATTAAATCTCCTAAACTTGGAAATGTGATTCCGCAGCCATTAAATTTACAGATATTGAGCAAAAAGACGGCCATGTCCCTTCTAAGGCAGACTGCGGAATCGCCAACAATTCTGCGTTATTTGCTCTTCCACACCACACAAAAACAAACCTAATATGCGTACAGACACGAGTCGTACCGCTCGTTCGTTCTACTTCAACACAACTGAGTTTGTCTTGCTTTGAGGTCGTCTCTGGCTCTTGGCTCTGCTGCGGCGGCTGCTATATGATGATGTTCTGTGGTATAACTTTCTCGTTCTTTTCAATAGAGCAATAGCTGTCAACGAACGAACTCTGTCTGTGGTGAGGTGAATATATTTGATTTTATTTTTGTGGTGAGTTGAATGAGTTGTATGTATCTGTTATTGATGATGGTTTATCGTAGTCGTCGCTCGTTCGTTCAATTCACAACTTTACAACACTCACAACATATAGTTGTCTCTTTTCTTTTTGCCTCACTCTCTCTCTCACGGTCTCTCAGGTAATCACTGCAGTAAACATTTAACTCACCGGAGAGAACACAAGTTTGCTGTTTCTTTTATATTATTGTTTAATAATCGCACTACGAGGTATTTTTGTTTTCGTCCACGTCTTCTTCTTGTTTTACTACACAACCGTTGCCGCCGACACTCGGCCAGCCACTGAGGTGTTGTTGGTCTTCAACTTTGCATATGACCTGTCGTTGTTTGTTGTGTTTTGGTTACAATGGTTGTGTGTGCTGCTTCTTGCTCACCACACCACCAAACATGAAATGTTTTGACTGAGAGAACAGACAAAAAAAAACACATACGCACAATTTGCCTGGCAGCTACGGCGACGGCAGCATAGGTATTCTTCTCTTTTTGTGTGTCTGTCTTTTACACCTGAGGCACGCTCGTTCAGTCACTCGCTTTGAAGGTGTTGTATGGGGGGTATGGGTATGGTGGATATGAGATAAAGTGCAGTCGGTTAATTGTATTGTATTGTTATTGTTTGTTGGTGTCTGCCACACTTCTGCTTCTTCCTCTTTACCGTGTTATTTCACACATACAGCGGAGAGGAGAGCGTGTTGAGAGAATGAATTGTTTAGATTTTTGAACAACACAACAATTAAAAGTACCCAACAACAATAACAAACTTATCTATCCATCATAATTGATGTGGTTGTTGTTGCAAAATGGTTTGTTGTACTGTGCTGTGTTGTTTTGACTTGACAGCCAAACGGCAGACCGACTACTCCAATCAAAATGAGAAGAGCAAAAAACTAATATTTATACTTGGTTGCTTGCCGGTCTCTTTGGCTTTTGGCTTTGTGGCTGGTTCGTTGTTCTTCTCACAGAAATAAAAACACAATTCCACGTTGCAATTTTTGCGACTCACACACATACACCCTCTCTTTTGTTTATGTAAATTTTGTTTCCAATAAAAAACAACAATTGTTTATAATAAATTTGTTATTTCAGCGGTGGGATAATTTTTATTTTTTTTGTTTTTCTCCTTTTAATTTATACTTGAGGTTGTTCAATTTTCTCAAGTGTTGTTTACTGATTGGCGTTGTTATTTTTTTTGTAGAGAAGGCGCTTTCTTTCCGTCGTCGATTCATTCATGCATTCATATCCATCAATCTGAAATGATAAATTGTAAATTTTGTTTGTCTAGTTAATTAAACATAGAAATCGGAGTGCTGCATACTAAATAAATAAAAAAACTTCCAAAAAAGAAGAAGAACAACAGCAACAACAAAAAAGGAAACATAGACTAACAACAAACAATAAAATATTTGGTTTATGTTGCCGGCTTTCAAACCGAAAAAAAACCGAAATCAAATACGAAAGGAATGTTGGGCCGTCACACAACTGATTCACTCCATATATGTAGACATTATTGTTTATATGTATGGATGTTTGCGTGGATGTGGGAAAGGGCATGTGTTTATTGTCTGGCAGTTTGGAGTGAGTGTTTGTTTACTCTAGTTAAAAAGATAAGATGGGCATATACCACCAATAAAATATTTACTTTAATCCATGGATAATTTAAGCAAGTCCAAATGAAACTACTAAACCGGCAGGGCACGGTCGTTGTATCCACACGTTAAGAAAATTCTCACATTTTCTGTCGATTCGTTTTTTTCTTTCTTGATTCTTGCTTTCAACACAATACAAAAATGACACTGACAGCAGCAAAGGTGAGAATTTATAGGTATGGGTTAGTGCAGCAGTAACGTATCGCTGTAACTGGTTATTGGTTACAGTGTCGTAATTATAATTAGCTTTTAAAGGTAAAAAAGAGAACGGAAGAATGAATTACAAAAATTAACGACTAGAAAATTCATTAGAAAAAGTCTGCGTACAAGGTACAAAAAATTAATAATATGGCTATTATTTCATATTTTATATTATAGCCAGTTGGATAGCCTTTACGTTTTAAAACATCTGCTAAGAGAGAATCCAATAGAGAATCCAAATCTTAACTATGTCAGCAGTGTACCTGGGATCATTATCCTGCTGGAAGTAATAGTCGTTTTCCCGACCTAATTTATCGGCGCCCGCTCCAAATTTGCCTTGAAAATATTTAGGTATGCATATTTATCCATAATAGACTCGATGAACTCCAACAAACTCTGACGCCGCTACTAGCCATACATCCCTACATCATTGCACCAATGCAATGCGTTTCTTTCTATCAATTAAAGATATGAAAGGGCTTTCTACGTGCAATACCGCCATAATATACATTTTTTCAGTATTTTTCGAAATGTTCTTTTGCGTGTCCTGCAATTTGCCATGCTGAAATAGATGAATTTTGTTGCAAACTTTGCGCTTTTCACTACTTGTGAGTATTATCGACAGGCCAGAACGTGGACGAGAGGAAACTCTTTGTATTGAAGAATGTGTTCGACCAATAATTCGACTAATTTCGAACGACGAAAATGCATTTGTTCAATAATTCATGTAGCTACAATTCACAAACTAATCGATTTAAACAGTGTTGCCAGATCTACAAGTATTTAAACGCCACCGATTACATTGAGACAATACTATAATGCGTATGATAAAACTTTGTGTAACAATTTCGTGTAGAAAATTTGTTTTCGAGCATTAGAATCAAAACAAAGTCAAAGGAGTCAGCGGCATACTTTTTCGCCGGCATGAAAGCCAAGCGAATGAGTTAGCGGCACAAAATGCCAATTATTTGTTTTTGCTCTGCAATGCTCTTCAAAATATCTTAATTTTTGATTGTGCTTTTGTAATCAGGAGGTTCCAAGTTATACAACATGCCATATTTTTTATTTCCTCGACCAGTTTTTCTTCCATTTTATTATTAATTCGGTGGTTTTTTCCTAAAATGTGGCAACTCAATATAGAGCAAGAGAGAAAAGTTGAGTATGACGCTGAGCAAAAATGAATAAAATCTATTCTAGCGTAAAGCCGCTAGACGCCAACGTCAGCCTTCGGATTTCCCGTTGCCAATAATAAACACACGGTAAACGATCGTCGTTGACTCCAGACTCTCTGGTTGTGTTTAGAATATTGAAGAACAATCTCGTCATAACTGTTCTAAACTGGCGAAGCCTGAAATTCAAATTCCTAGTCGAATAATTACGTGGCAAAAGAAGTGAACATAGATTTTGCCAAAAAAGACTAACCCCAATGACCACAACTGACCAGGTAGCCTCACTAAAAATATCGCTGTCCTTTCAATCGCCTAGGATGCGGCAAAGAGGATTAGGTTTCCGAAAGAGGAGATAAGGTAATCTCGAATTTGTCGTTCACCATAAAGAGTCGATCGCCAAAAGCAACCCTGATAAATTCGATAAATTCTGGTAAGCTTTAACACAATGAGAACACAAAAATGCCGTTTAATGAGGTATACAGTTATATGGGGTCTATATGAAACTAGGACCAATATTTATAATTTTTAGTAAAAAAGTTGTTGCATTTATCGTCCAAAATGTTGTAGTGATTTCAGGTGCAATAGATTTATTCTCCTTGTGAACATTTAATTTCAATTCTTTCTGCTTTGAAGACTAGTTTGGTACACGAAGCGTTATCCATCAGCAGTAAAATTCTTTTGTCTAGGACCAAAAGTGGTCGGAACTAAATTGACATAGAAAATTAATTTGATCAAGAATAAATTGAATTTTCGGTCATTATAAAACGTAAGGTTGTACCCAGACTTTTAGTACTGAAATTTGTATAGCTTCAACCGCTCAGAAAAATACATTGCACATCTTCTAATTTTTGGTGATTTCAGGTTCAATAGATTCGTCCTCCTTGTAAAAATTTCAATAAATTCTAGCGTGAAGTCTAGTGTAGGGCACGAAGCTTTATCAATCAGCAGGAAAATTCTGTTGTCATGTTAAGTTTATCATCTAGAACTTAAATGATTTCACACCATATATTGCTGCCCATGCAAGCCTTTTTGTTAAAGTTATATGATAGGGGAACGGGCTTTCCGCGAAAATACCTTGATTGTTTAAATTTACCGATTGGGTAAACAAATTTCTGGGAACCAGTTGCATAGCTTTTCAAAAAACAATGTTATTCGGTTTTTCGGTGTCTCGGCTGATATAACTTGTTGACCTTCATAATTACACGATTAGAGCCCAGTTTCGTCGGCAATATAATTGTACTCTAAAGTATGTACTCTAAGTATATTTCGTACGGGGCTAAATTGACAGAGGATTTTAAATTGATCAAGAATAAATTGAATATTCGGACGTTATAAAGTGTAAGTTTGTACGCCGACATTTAGTACTGAAATTTGGTATAGCTTCAACCGCTCAGAAAAATACATTGCACATCTTCCAATTTTTGGAGATTTATAAAACATTCATCGATTTATATTTCTTTGATCTAATATTTGTAAATATTTAAGAGAACATTTCTTAAATGTTTTGTAATAAGGCGAGAGTGGCTTTTCTCGTGACTAAGTACCTCAATTAAGTATAGACATTATAAATTATATATAACATTAATCCTCCAAGTCCACCATTCTCCACATAATTAAATTGCGCCTCAATAATTGACAATCATTAAAGCTTTTCAAAAAAAAAAAGAAGAAGAAAAAACACATTTGCCATGATATCGAATTTCAGGATATAAATATTTCTATTTTAATTAAAACGTATCTATGAATAAATAGTACTATGACCTCATACATATATAGATAGAGACACGCGTTTCACGTTTGCTCCTGAGGGTAAAGTTAGCTAGCTAGCTACCCGAAAAAACCATATGTAATGTATATTATACCAGTCAACTGTCATTACTACTTACTGACTGACGGCGGAATGGGGTGGGATATTGTGTCTTTGATGTACAATGATACAATATTATCGTAACGCTATGGGTGTTCTTCTTGTTCTTCGTCTTCTCCCATTGACTTCTATCTCTACACATGGCTCCATAAGACAATTTTTAAGGGTAAAATAGTATAATTTCCTTATACAACCACAATGTGCTACCTACCACATGCAGTTTCTGTTTTGCGCATTCAGAATAATTCACAGCCATTGTTATGGGATTAATAAAAATAATATCCAATCGAATATTTGAATTGAAAATCGTAGTAAAAATAAATAATAATAGAAAAAATCATCAAAACCTTGTAATTTGTGTGGACAAGTAGTAGCGCTCTATTCTAAACAAAGATTATTGGTAAATGGCTTTCTGTTCTAAGTGGGGGATGAATTATATTTCAATAAACCTATCAAAAATACGACGTAATTATAAATCATTCGACATGGCCCGGCATTAACACGTGTAACTACGTTTTATTTCTGATTGGGGTTTTTTCTGGCATTTGACAACTATGATTATACGAACAATGGATAGGATATAATTATATTTTCGGTTTTCTTTATGTGTGTTGTTGAGGGTTTTATAGAGAAGTTCGGTTTTATGCCCAAAAATAAATTGTTTGGACGGTTGGTCTTGTGTTGTAAATACCACCTTCTTCACGGAAGGTGGTATAGACTGTGTTAAACTGTTTTTGTTTTCCATCAGGATACCTGTGTGGGTGGGTGAATGGGAAGTTATGTCTCATATACTTCAACTTCAGCGTATAATTTATTGGTCACCATGGTTTTGATAACGAAGACCTCGGAAATTTGCTGTCATGCTTACAGCTTTGTGAATAAAGGTAATATTTATGTATATGCCATTTAGGGTCTTTAGTATTGACTTTGCATCCACTGTTTGACAATGGGACAACAAGGGATGCAGCTTTTATGAAAGCATTTCAATTAAAGCATCGAAAAAAATATTTCATATTATTGACAAAAAACTTCGAAGAGCAGCTCGACTTTAAATGACATCTGATTGTTTTATACCCTTCACCATGAGGAGACCATTTAAAATACCTAAAATCTATGGGGATTTTTATATGAAGTCTAGTCAATGTAAATTTTTGGTTGGAAGATTTGATAAACGTGTGAACAGACTCCAGTCAGAGACTTAAGACATTTTCCTATTCCAACAGTTGATACGCGTTAATGGACGACCTTCGGCCGTGAACTTCAATGTGTCCGAAAACTTCTCTCTGTTAAAAAGATGCAGTCGTCCAAGATATTAAAGTGATTTCAGGTTCATTAGATCTGTCCTCCTTGTGGAAATTTTTTCATTCTTTCTGGCTTGATGTCTGGTTTGGGGCACCAAGCGTTATCAATCAGCAGTAAAATTCTTTTGTCATTTTATACCTTATATTGCTGCCAAGCCTTTTGTTAAACTTATAAAATTATCGGATATAAAAATATTGTGTCTTATCTCAAAACGAACATTTCTTTTAAAAAGCTGCTGTATTCATCGTCCAAGATATTTTAGTGATCTCAGGTTCATTAGATTTGTCCTCTTTGTGGAAATTTAATTTCAATACATTCTGGTGTGAAGTCTAGTTTAGGGTACGATGCGTTATCAATCAGCTGCGAAATTCTTTTGTCATTTTAAATTTATCATCTAGAACTTTAATAATTTCACACCATATATTGCTGGTCATCCAGGCCTTTTTGTTAAACTTATATGATATGGGAACGGGTTTTCCGCAAAAACACCTTGGTTGCTTAAATTTGCCGATTGGGTTAAAAAAATTATAGGAACCAGTTGCATTGCGTATAAAAAACTATGTTATTCGTTTTTTCGGGGACTTGACCTCCATAACTACACGTCGGTATTATAAATGTCCTCCAAAGGATATGTTTCTCCAATAATGGAGGCATAATATATTCCCTGAAATTTGTGACGTACTCAAGGTAGACAGAAGCACCTTCGCCGTCTGAAAAAACTGGCTATAATGGCCGAATACACGTAGAAAGCCCATCATATATTTAATTAATAGAAAGAAATGTATTGCTTTTGCCAGGGAGCATTTAAAAAAGGCCTCGGGAGTTTTGGGAAAAAGTTATTTCCCCAGAAGAAAGCAAGTTTTGTGTTTTTGGAATCAAATGGGGCGCAAGATAATATGGCGAAAAATGGTACGGCGCTTGATAAGAACAAATTGGCAAGGACTATGAAAAATCGCGGCGGCGGTGCAATAATATGGGGATGTATGGCTAGTAGCGGCGTGGGACAATTGGAGTTTTAAAGGCAAATTTGAAGCGTAGGGCCGAAAGATAGGGTCTGGAGAACGACTGATATTTCCACCAGGATAATGACCCCAAGCACATTGCTGACATAGATAAGCTTTGTCCCTAAACAGCTTTGAGTGCCGCCACAGTCCACTGATCTTAACTTAATAGAGCACATATGCGATGCCTTAGAACGGCGAATCCAACATCGCAAAATTACCCCTAGGCAATGCTCAAAGAAGTGCTGCAAGATGAATGGAACCAAATATCATCGACAGATACTTCCAAGCGGATCTCTTCAATGTCAAAGCGCTTAGCAGAAGTTTTAAAACTTAAAGGCTACCCAACTGGATATTAACTAGAATGTAAAATATTAAATAAAAAGTAAATGATTAATATTTTGTTCCTTGTATGCAGACTTTGTCTAATGAATTTTCTAATCTTTTGAAATCATCTATTTATTTAAAGTTATTTTCTGAATGATGTCGAGTTTACTCCGAAAGTTTTTTGGCCGCTATATCGCCATGAACATTGAAAGTTTTTACAGGTTAAATTCTATTTTCTCCAGAAACTTGATTAATTTACTGTGGATGTTGAATTTTGGATACTCGGATGTAAACTTCTCTCCTGCGTAAATTTTTGGCAGTGAAATAATACATGATCAACATTTTCCCCAAAACTGCATGTTTCACATAAGGCTGATAGGACCGCTTTCAGTGTAGCTTTACAGAAAACATGAATTGTCAGGACTCTATTGATTTGTTTGATCTCGCATGGTTTGTGATTTTATGGAACCATGGCCGCTTTACAGTGTCGGGAAAGATCGCAAAGTAGTGAGAGGAAATGGACATGACACGGGTCTTTATATTCTAATGACCATGCAGACCAGAGTGTCTGTGAAATCTGGGCAACTGTGTCGGAAATAGTCAGATTCATTTTTAATTGTGTTCTTCGGATCTTTTTACCGCTTGATCTGTTTTTTCATTTAAAGCTATACCCGCACGGCCCGGGGTATAGTGTAGTTCAACCTCATCATTCAAATCATTAGACAACTGTATTATCTTATCAATCAAGAAATTGTCATTTACATAATTTTTTTATTGCTAGAAGTCCGATTAGACGATTCGATAATATTTCAATTTTCGGAATACTATTATTAATGGTATATTCTAAAGCTTGTTATAGCTATCAACTCAGCCCACATGGATGATATCTTCTTCTTACAATAGAATGAGAAGAGACGTATTGATATTTTATTCCTTATCATTAAGACACATATTTTTTCAAATTAAAAAAAAAAATAAAATGTATGTTTTAATAGATATAAACTGGATTTTTAAAGCTTATTTCTGGATGTTTTTTATACCCTCCACCATAGTATGGTGGTACCGCCCAATCTTCAATATTTTGGTGTTCTTGAGCGCATTTGCCAACCGAATTAGCTGAAATTTGGTACATTCTGTTCTTTTTGTGTACCAAATGTCTCCACTAAAAATTATAAATATAGGTCTATTTTTTTTTGGTTAGCCCCCATATAGAGGCACCCCCTATTTTTGAAATTTTGGGGTTCTTGAGCACGTTTGTCAACCGAATTAACTGAAATTTGGTATATTCGATTATTTTTGGGTACCATATGTCTCCACTGCAAATTATAAATATCGGTCCACTTTTTCTGGTAGCCCCCATATAACGGTACCTCCAATTTACGGTATTTTGGGGGTTTTAAGCGCGCTTTTAAACTGAATTCGCTGTAATTTTGTACAATGGGTTCTTATTGTGTACCACACTTATTCGCTCCCATATAAGGGCACCACCAATTTTTGGTATTTTAGGGTTCTTGAGCGCTCTTTTCCACCGAATTCGCTGAAATTTGGATTTTGTAACAAATGTCTCCACTAGATATTATAAATATCGGTCCACTTTTTCTGGTAGCCCCCATATAACGGCATCCCCCAATTTGGGGGTTTGCGCGCGTTTTTAATCCGAATTCACTGAAATTTGGTACAATGGGTTCTTATTGGGTACCAAATTTCTCCACTAAAAATTATAAATATAGGTCCATTATTTTGGGTAGCCCCCATATAAGGGCACCCCCAATTTTCGGTATTTTGGGGTTCATGAACGAGTTTTTCAACCGAATTCGCTGTAAATAGGTATTTTGTAGTCGCATATGGTAAGAAAATCTTAATACCAAAAATTATAAATGTTCGCCCCCCTTTTAGGGTAGTTCCCATATAACCCCCGTATATTTAAAATAGTTAGCTGATTGTTTCGTGCGTAGCGGTTGTCCACATATGGGCGTATTCTACCATAGCATAGGGGATATTCGTTACTCGAAATAGTCTGTTTTACCCTACAAATTATTGAATTCTAAGACGATTTAGCCATCGGTTGTAATCATTCCGCTTTTTAAGGAAATTGTGATAAAAAACGCGAAACTGACGATAATGAAATATATCGGCCAGCATTTAGGCATCTCCCTCATATAATTATACCTCTTGAAGAAAAGAATTGAGATATAAAACAATAATATTGTATTCGAAATTGACATATGTCGGTCATTAATTAGGCATAGACCTTATATAATCATAACCCCCAAAATATTCGCTAATTCCTACGCTATGTAATATAACTTTTTAATCTAAATTGTAGTAGTTAGAGGATTGTATATTCTACCATGCGTTATTAGTATCAGTCCACGCTTTGGGGTTTCATTAAAAATTGCTGACATTTTTATTTGGTGTACTTAATGGTTTAAATAAACCGGTTTGTAGAATTATCGGTATAAGTTCACTTTTTGATATGTTCCCTATATTTTCATTTTAAGTATGTGTTAGTATACCTATGGTGTAGGGTATTCAAAAATCGGCCCGGCCGACCTTAACGCTTTTTTCACTTGTTTTTTTTTTTTATTATTAAAGTTTATATATTGGTATCTTGTACGCAGACTTTTTCTACTGAGGGTATACGCGCGACGTAATATCATTCGTACGTTACGACAACAACATTTACAACTGTGTGGCAAATATTTCGAAAGTCAAATACAAACTACTTTTTTGTATTATTTCGCACACATTATTTCTGTCTGTTGTTTGAGATAAAAAACAAAAAATCACAGATCTACTGACAATTGCATGTTGTGACAAGCACGTGAATTTTTGCAAATCTTTTAGATATGTGCATACATATGAATATTTTAAAAGCTCCTATATGTCTTCTATCTATGTGTGTTTACATACATATATGTATGTACATACATAATTTATGTGTATTTACATGCCAACGAATTGCACACATAATATGTACATACATAAATACTGTCTAGAGTTATATATATATATATACGCGGCGAAGCATTGTATACATATGTTTGTATATACATATTTACATACAATACAATAGATACGTTGTATTCGCATAGACAGAAGCCTATTAAATAACAGCGAAAAAAAACAGCAACGAACATGATATCTTTTATTACCTTGTGTGTCACTGCAACTGCTGTTGTTCTCTTTTGTTGTTGTTGTTATTACTCCAAATTCAGCATTATTATTTTTCTATAAAATCTGCATAAAAAGTGGTTAAACGCTGTGGCTTTCAGCGGCAATATGAATGTTGTTGGCAAAACACAACACGCCGATACCAATAAAGAACGCCGATATTAATTATGATGATGACGACGACAATGAATATTATTGTTGCTGTTCTTGTTCATAAAATCCATTTGAGGTTTCTTTGCTCTTTTTTCTCTCATCTATTTTGTTTTGGTTTATTATTATCTATGTTTAGTTCACAACAAATTATTTGTTTGGTTATAAGTATGTAGGTATGTCTGTCTATCGGCTGCTGTATCTCTACTCTATTCCAGACAATTTATGATTAAAAACAAACACTTGGCACAGACACACCACATTTGCGGCTCTTGTTGTTGTTGTTGTATTGTATATGTAATTACTATGTTGTTGTTGTTTGTGTTATTGCGGATGACGATGGGCGCATACTTCAAATCATTGGACGGAATTTCGGTTTTATTTTCTTTTTTTTTTTTTTTGTTATTCTATTGTTAATTTCAATTTACATGTTCCTCTAAAGATATCTTATTTTTCTTCTGGTCGCACCGCAAAGCAAAGCATCAAAATGACAGTTGCTATGTTGGTAGATGGGCGCTAGTAGCGGTGACTGACTCTGACTTTGATGATGACGACGGCGACAACAGCGGCGGCGTTGGCGGTGTTGTTGTATATGACAAACGTAGTAGTAATTCCAAAGTGGTGAATTTATTGTATTTTTTTTTATTTTTTTTCTTCTACGATTTTTGTAATAATGAGATGTGCAAACAACAAGCACACAAACATCGCATATAAAATTCTCCTATTTCACACTTTTTTGTTCTATTTTGTTTTGTTTGTCTCTCTCTCGCTTTGAACACACCACCACGACGATTCAACTCTCAGCGGCCATCATCACGTACTCACTCACACTGCGCTAATTGTAGCCAAACATACACACACTGACGCTGTTATGCAATTTTATAATTTGGGGGCAGCAGCAATACAAGCTAAATACACAAAACGAACTTTCTACACTTCTTTTTGTTACTTTAACGCAAGCACAAACTTGTTCATAGTTTTACACGTAATTATTTGGTTACTAAATTTAACTAACACATTTACCAAACCGTTTCCTATTTCTTTATTAAAA
Organism: Musca vetustissima; assembly: GCF_032173495.1. Taxonomy (NCBI): domain Eukaryota; kingdom Metazoa; phylum Arthropoda; class Insecta; order Diptera; family Muscidae; genus Musca; species Musca vetustissima. The sequence continues at coordinate 99,228 of NW_026873961.1, forward strand.
ACTAATTTTGTCAACTGAGGGCTCCGAGAATTTGTTGAGTTAATATTTGCCCAAAATACAGAACATGAACATGTTCGTATCGCGTTGCTAAGACGAAGGCAACTGGAGACTGGCAGCACAATTGAACGTTTACAAGCGTGTATATGTGAAAACGACCCACACAGAGAGTGACCGAGAGCACCGGAGAGAGACCAAAACATTGTTTTTTGTTTTTCTGTGGTGAATTTGTGGAGAGTGAAATAAGGCAAGAATGCACACACACAGGCACATATTAAAGCGGTAAATGACACCCCCCGAAAGCGTGGTTTTATATTTGTCGGGATCGGGATCGGTGTTGAGAGTTTCTCTCTCTCTCAGTGGTAAATTGTGAATTGTGTTGGAAAACATTACCACAGGTAGAAACAAAAAAGTACGAAAAGGTACCTAAAATTCTACTTCAAATGATAATAAATCACGAGAAATATTGGCCAATATTTATACCAGTTATTTGCATAAATAATATATGTTATAATTTAAGCGTAAATGTATTCACGAATAATAAAAAATATAATTTTTGTTTTGGTACGTTTATGTCAATTCGTACCTTTTGTGAACAAAAAGTACGCTTGTTACAAAATTAAAAATAGCGCAACTCTAATTACTCTCTCAAGAGAGAGAAACTCTCAACGCCGATCCCGATCCCGACAAATATAAAACCACGCAAAAAAAATATCTACAGTTAGTTCCTTGTGTGTTTCCCACTTCCTTTTTGCGCCCCATTCCGGTCATGTAATGTAGAATTTATTTTTAAACATCCTTGTAACCTACCCTTATTATTATTTTTTCGTTGATTGTTAGGTAAGGTTGCGTGGTACACCTGCAAAAAACAAAAAATGCTGACATACGTAAAGTGTGCCTGGTAGTAATGCTTTTTGTAAACCATACGTCAATTTATGTTATACAAATTGATTATTGCCGAAAAACCGAATATAATTGTTTATGATATCCTCCACCATCAAACGGAAGAGAGGGGGTGTCATATAAAAGTTGTTATTGTGTGTGTGTTTCTATTCGAAATGTGTATCTTTAATTGTTTGCTACTTCAAGTGCATTTTTTCCCATTACACTGTGCAGAGTTTCTCAAAAAAACTGTTATTTTTGAATATAAAGAAGAATACATTCTTTTGTGATAAATAAATGATAAATTTTAATTCCGTTGACACCACGAGCACACTTTCAGGATCATATTCATTTCATGCTCATTTGCATAACCAAACCGGAAAGTGACTGCCCTATTTCCTCGATAGATTTATATCTTTGAATTTTTTTATATTCGCTGAACTGTTGGCTTATATCTTGTTTATGTTCCAAAACTGCAAGAATATATTCATATTCAATATATGAATTTTTCGCCCAATTTTTTCCCAATATCTTAGTGGTGAAAGAGGAAACACGCTTAGGTCTCCAGAAATAATTTCTCTGAGCTTCGATTTAAATTTGCTTTTGAAATAATAAGGTGACGACGCCGCCAATAACTTCCGACCCCTTTTTACGCCATAACATCTTGAGCCCTGTTATTCCACAAACACAAAACTTCTAATATTAGAAAATAATTTTCCCCAAAATGTTCGTGGACCTTTTTACAGTACTTTAAGATATATGTAATAATTTATTTGTTATAGTTTTGCTGGAAATTTATTTTTTTATGAAAACAAAATGAAATAAAACTTTTTCACTCCACACATTAAAATATGCGATCAGTATTCTACTATGTGAACCCTAAGATAGTACTTTCATACACTGAACATACTCTTTCAACAACTCCATCAAATAACGTGAGCCATTACACAACACTAAAGTTACACTGAACATACACATACATACTGTCAATGTAGCATACTAAATATTCTTACACTGAACATACTCATTGTTGTACAATATGATTACATGAACATTAAATTATGAAACAAACTACATTATGAGAAGAAAAAATAAACAAAGTATATGCTTTGTTCTAATAAAGCTTGTTCTACTAGTACAAAAAATGTCAAAACTATATGGTAATACTGTAAAATCAACACAATCAGAATTTTACATTCCTAGATACCATTTTTATTCGACTAAATTTCTCCAATAAGAAAACGATATTTTGGCATGTGTTCTGATAAATTTGGTTGCAAGTTTTATTAGTTCGGGAAAAAATGACAAAACTAAACGGTATTTACATTAGAACTTTTTACAGGGTTAACCTACTTTATGAGGATTTATTTGACATATATTCAAAGGAATTGAAAATTTAAACCCACTGGGTTGACCTAATCCAGTTCAATGTAAACGGCCTTTTAGGTTGTTATTCTTCGAAATTAATAAAATAACCAATCAGAATTTTGGATACCTGATTACAATTATTATAGATTTGTTTTGACTCTCACGAATATTATTAATAATTACCGTATAAAATATAATGATTATAATTGTTTCTCGAGGTGGCTTGTTCTATCAAATCAAAATACATATGTGTGTATATAGTTTTCACCTCAAGTTCTGATTAAAATGGCAAGAACTAAATGATGTTTTTCAAATATTTTTAACTTATGAACTGTTTTACATATAAAATTATATCATGATTAAGACCCGTACCTAAATTCAGTGCGTTGCGTACTGAAATACCCACCTTCTCACCTTTACAGGGTTTGTTGAACGTCCGTATTACCCAAATACGCAAGGACCTTATTTACTTGACTGTCAATTGGAAATGGCGAAAATTAATGAAACATTTTCTTAATTAAATGAAAAATGTTTACATTTATAGAAGAACTATTTTTTTCAATAACTAGAATTTTATTTTCAAAAAACAAAAAATCCAAAAACGCATTGTCAATGTTGAAATTTGTCAACTTTATATTTTTATACGCAATACATGTATTTAACTTTTGAGGTATATAAAATCGTGCGCATAAGCATAATTTAGGTACGACCCTAAAGGCCGAATAAGGGGTATTTTCTTAATCTAGCTAAATTTGACATGAATTACCGTACAATCATCTTGTGGCAGTGTTTGTTTTAAATCATGAACGGGATCTTGGTACTAATGAGATGCAACGAGGTTTAGTACGAAAAAATACATCTCTCTCACAATGAACCAAAATTTGCAACTGTTTTCAAATTTTGTTTGATTTTATATCAACCGGTTTCCAAATACAAAAAGAAAAATTAAAATGATTTAAAAAATTTAATAAAATTTTGTGTTTACAGGTGATTTTCTTACTTTCCAAACGAACACAACATTGCAAAAACATTTCCCTTGCTGTAATTTTTCTTTTCATTTTCAACTTGCAAACAAATATTTTAGGAACAAATTATTATTTTTTTTTCGTCTTTACTCCTAGTCTACTTCCTATTTAGTATAGGAGATATAGGACCATATATCATGCGTAGAAAAAGTCTAAAAATCTTAAAAAAATATAGTTCAGCTTCAATAAGTTGTTATTTTGTGACTTAATAGGTTTTCCGTTTTTTTCTTTTTGTAAACAACTATCAGCTGACTTTCATTCCTAAATGATCTTAAAGCCTTAATTTATTTTCAGAACTTCGGAAAGTAGAACTTTTCAGGAAGTGTGTATGCAAATGTACTATTAGCATATGATTAGATTGATTATGGATTTATCGTGATGAACTCAGTTTGATTTAGCAATTAATTTGAGATAATGCAGATTATAATTATTATTCTAAACTCAGGTTATACTTAATTTCAATTATTAAATAATAATATTTTAAGATTTTACATTCTAAAGTGTTTTTCTTTAATTTGTTTGCAACTTCATCAAAGGATGCGAACCCTACAGTGAAATTGCATGCACTGAACATACTTATTAGAAGACAACATGGTGATTACGTGAACACCAACCGATGAAATATTAAATAAAATGAGTAAATCTTATACATAAACTTTTTTTAATATACTTGTTTGTCATATATCGCATGTTTTACACTCATGGTATGTCTTTATGTTTGTATTATCCATAAATATGAATCAATTGTAATACAATTTTTTTTACACTGAACATACTCATTGCGGAAGGAACAACAGGGTAACATAAACATACATTTATGAAATAAAGAAATTAATTAACATTATTTGTCCTATTGTGAGCAATTCCTATGAAATGTGACCAACAATTCAACAATATTTTTTCCCACACTGAACGTACTCATCAAAATAGACAATAACAAACAAAATTAAATAAAATGCACGTTTAGGTTTTTATTACACGCCAACGATAGAAAAAGGAAGGAAGCTATTGTTTTTATTATTTTTTTCTGATAATATAATAAATAAAACCTTCAGTGCAGAATTTATCGACCACCTTAACAACAAACAAGGAATTATTTGACTATAAATCCAATTCTACCGAAGTTAAATTTATTTTTATGATGAAAAATATATATAAATATATTTAATATTCAATATAAGCATTGTAAAATACTACAAGAAGAATCAATGGCTTAAAATATGCTTAATACAAAATCTGTAAGGAAGAAATTTACTATTTGTGGGATAAATCTAAATTATATTCTATTTCGAATTTGTAAGAAAAATCGATTATTATTTTTACGTTTTTAGTAGTAATATGTTAAGCATATGTAAAATAAACATATGCGTATCGGTTTCAGTAATATGTACAATTATAATTTCAAATTTTATCAGGAAAAAAAATTTCCTCATTTTTTGAAAAACCTCAGTTTCATTTATTTGTCGAGTTTTCAGTCATATGTTTAAAAAATGTTAAAACAACGATAATTGTATTGTACTAACTGTATATACAACAAATTCCTATTATAAAAAAATATATTCGAAAGGTTTTTTTTAAATTTGTACAGCAATTATAAGTTTGTAATATGTCTATAACATTTCTGCATTAATTATAATTTATAATAACAATTATTATATTTTTCTTTAGTAAGGTACAAATTATAATTTATAATGAATAATCTATTTTTTATTGGCCTTTAAAATTTGTCAAATTTGTAATTACCATGTAATATTAATAATTGGACGATAAATCATTTAATTTTCTAACACAAATGGCAGAAATACAACTCTTCAGTTTCATTCTATGCACTGAACACACTCCACATGGGAATTATTCCAAGAAAACTGGAAATAATCAACGTGCGGCTGGTGTTGCCATATTGTAAATGGCAAAGTTATATGCCTAAACAGAGTTAAATAATGTATTAAAATTTGCCTTATAACAAATATTTAATAAAATTAAACAATTTTCTTTATTCTTTAAAGTTAGTTAAATGATAACTTAAGAATTTTTAGCAAAAAACCCTCATGCCATTGTAATTTCACAAAGATGTTTGTCACCCTGTTGTAGATTTTGACATTTCTTGTCATTATTCCAATACACCACAGACCTATAAATTCCAATGCAGTCATTGACTTTGCTGGTGTTAGTAATTCTTCTCAGTTCAGTTTGCCACTGTTGTCAGGGTTCGTTCGAAGTGAGTACACGCAAAAAACTAGAAGCCGCAAAAAATAGCAAAGAAGAGATTTTCTTTACCAACCACATTGCTGCTATTGAATAATCAATCGGTGCTGAATAGAAAAAAAAATTTACAAGATTTACGATTTGTTTTCATTCTCTTACACAATGTTGTAAAACAAACGTAGAAACATTAATTAAGAGAATAAAATAAATTTGTAATTAGAAAATAAATGGAAAAAAGTGAAAATTAAATGAAAAAAAGAAATGGAAGAAAATTTGCCGATTTTTTTCTCAACTCATATTGTGTGAAGAGTGTGTGTGCTGGAGAGAAGTTACGTGAGTGGTGAATATGTTACGAAGCCATCAGCCATCTTGAGTGGTGGATAACGAAACACACTTCCAATATTTGCCGAAGCAACTTCTTGCACACGACGGGCGATAGTGCTTGTCAGTTGGAATCAAGTACAGCGGCTTTCAGCAGCTCTTCACCGATTGGGTTAAAGAAAAATGTTAGCAAACTTTACTGATTTTATAAAGTGAAACTAGAAAAAAAAAAAAATAATTTTGAAATAGTGAATTGAATTAAATAATATTAAATGTTAATTTATTTGGAAAATAATTATTAATTTTTATTGAAAATTTAGTTAATTTTCGGCTTTGCTTTTGCTGTGGGTTACGTAACCCCAAAGAGAAACTTTGAGAATAATTTGCAAATAAGAAATGAAATGTGGTGTTACCTCTTCTTGCCAACTTAAAAGAATAGCACTGGATTTATTTTTGAATGCGGCTTTTTGTTTTTTACTTTATACATTTTTTAATAATCCCTTGAATCCTAGTAATTATTTTATTGTATCTTTTTTCTTGCAGAGCTTACGTGCGCTAGCTTCAATTTCTTGTTGATCTTCAAAGCAACTTAAAACAAAAAACAAATCAAAATGTTCGTATCAACAGTCTCCCGTATTGCCCCCGTTGCCAGGACCGCTGTAAGTATTAAGAAACCCCTACAATATTTTTGCAAATTTATTTGCAATTACATAAGTTAGCTGCGAGGAATCGATTTTTTTCTATACAGCAGTAGCCGTCAGCCGCGCGCCTCTTTCGTCTGTCAATTGTAGTTCTTCATTTTCTCATTAATTCTATTCTCTCCCTCTCTTTCAATAATTCCATTGACTCTTTAGTGGTGAATTTCCATTGACCGCTCTCAATTGAAAGGTGTATTTGTCAAAGCAGCGAGAAAGAAACGAAAAAACGTTACATAAGTAAAATTTGAGGTTAGGTGCCTTAAAGTTAGTTGAGAGTTGATAAAAGGAAAAAAATACATTTGCGGTAGTAAAGAACAAGGTTTATTTTTTACTAAAGTAATATGTTTTTAAAGTAATTATGTAGAATCAATATATTAATAGCTTGTATTTGTTTACCATTTGTTGTTAAGTGGTTGCCGGGTAAATATTTTTTTGTTACTTCCTAGTTTTGGGATGTGGCACCGTATATACCGGTATAATGTTATGACATTGTGTTTATGCCTTATTGAATAATAATCCGCGTGATGTTTTTTATAATGTTATTAATATTTTAGAATACTTTCTTTGGTAAATAGTTGGAGTTTACAGAGATATTGTTCTAGTTATTGCAATTATGTAATTTTTGGAAGTTTTTTTTTATGACCATGGCCTATTATAACATAAATTACATAAGGCTCCGCCGAAGAGCAGACTTTGTGGTAGAAACTTCTTTAGCTCATTATGTTTATAACAATTTAGGTGGGTGTGCAATATAAACAATAATTCCCAGCAGCAGCTGACTTTTCAATACAATTGAATTAATTTATTTTAAAACAACATTGTAATATTCCGGCTTCTCAACTTGCCAATTTTTCTCAATTGCATAACTTATTTTTGGCACATGTATCTATTATTGGGGTATATGCTTTGGGCCTTTTTTATTCTTTTATCTTTGTCACAAAAGGTTGAATAATTTCCTTGCCTTCTTTATCTTGAATTGTTAAATAATTTTAATTTGAAGATATCAACAATATAAAAAGGCATACCGGCAAAGTAATTGATTTTTTTATTTATAATAAGTCAAAGGAAATAAAAGCACGTATTTAAAATACTTAGCAACATAAAATTCTTGGCACAATGGAATTATATTAATAAACAATTTTATTAATACTATTTTAAATGATATACTTCTTTACATTGTTTTAAGAAAGGTTATGTGTCGCTCATGTTTATCTTTACGTCACAATGCGGCGTTGTTGCGATTAGTGATTGACTTTGTTCTCTTACCTCTCTTCATGTGTTTGGCAATCAGCTGATTTACATGCCCTAGCAAATGGAATAAAAGGGAGAATTATTGCAAATAAAAGAAATAATGTTAAACAATATAGTGTAACATAATTAATACAATTTAATTTAATTTTTTTTTTTATATCATGGTAACATTTCTTTTTTGGCAAAGGAGAAAACTTGTTAGTTTTTCTTTCTCTCGCACACTGAACAAACCTAACCTTTAAATTTGCCAAGCCGTGTGTTCAGTGAATGGAATTGTCAGTGAATTGAAAGAAAAAACCTGCAAATTGTGATTTATAATTTAAAGAAATCGAAAATTAAATTGAATTTTGTGTTCATATTGGATAATAAGTGATTTAATGTGAATGTATTAAGAAACCACTGTGAATAATTAACGACCCAGGAAACAAAAATATCTATTGAAAACTGGTAGCCAAAGAAACAACTCCCTTCAACGAAATAAAAAAAACAGATGTTGCATAACTTTTGGTGATTGTTAGAACAGACATACAGTGCACTACTGCCTGTTTTAGGAAAAAATCGATTTTTTTTTACATAACGTTAACTAAAAACACAATTTATAAATATTTTTTTTTTTAAATTATTTCCAGCTCCTTAACGGCTCCAAGCAATACTTGCGACCATTGAGCAGCGCAGTCATTAGCCAAAGCCAAACCTTGGCCGCTCAGAACACAACCCCCGTTGCTTTACTGCCACAAATCAGGTCATTCCAGACCTCCCCCGTCACACGTGACATTGATTCAGCTGCCAAATTCATTGGTGCTGGTGCTGCAACAGTCGGTGTAGCTGGTTCCGGTTAGTATTGGAAGAGATAACAAATTCTCAACAAACATAGCAGTGGCAAAGAAAACTTTTTCCGTCCACCATTATTGGATGGATGGATTGTGCATATATATTTCACATTTGTGTTTACCCATAGCCGTCATCTAGTCAGTTGCAATCTAGCATCTGGGACACACAAACGAGTATCTGATTACTCTCAAAACAAAATTGTCCCGGGAAGGTCTGAGATATGGTCAAAAGTTCAACAAAAAACGCCAAGTTGTATGGTGTTTGAACTTGTTTATTTTCTAGCAGGAAACTTGTATGATTCAAGAGGCGAAAGTACAAGAAATTCTGTATTTTTGTTAAAATATAAAAATACATTGAAATCTTTTGTGACCAGCAATTTTAGTGCAATGTGCTCGCCATTTCCCTTGCCATGGGGGAATATGGAACTCAATTCAGACTAATCTGTGACTGACTATCTTCGGCATGGGAAAACATTGTGTGAATTTATTTGTGCTCACCAAAAAAAAAAACCAACAAAAAAGTTTACTTTGCCGCTGCTTTTTTAATTTTTTATTACAAAAACTAATTGCTTTCTTTTTTCTTTCTCTTCTTCCTCTTCTATCATCTTCCAATACAACAGGTGCCGGTATCGGAACAGTATTCGGTTCCCTCATCATTGGTTATGCCAGAAATCCATCATTGAAACAACAATTGTTCTCCTACGCTATCTTGGGTTTCGCCCTTTCTGAAGCTATGGGTCTTTTCTGTCTTATGATGGCCTTCTTGCTCCTCTTCGCTTTCTAAAGTGTATTTGTGTCCTAAGAAGACTTTAAAACTTAAAAAATATAATACAAACAACAAAAATAACATCTGTACCACAACAACAACAAACAGCTCCATCATCTTTATTGTTTTTAAAAAACATCCAAGAGTAATAAAAAAGCAACACTTTTATTTAAGTTTAAAACGGAAATAAAACAAAAAATTCGATAACAAAAAACCATCCCCGAACAAAAACAACTATTTCAAACAAAAGTTATTTATAGAAGAAAAACCATATAAGAAAATGGATAATATTTGGAATATGTTCCGTCTATGAAAACATTGCATTTTTTGTATACAATGTGACGACGACCGATTAGACGGCGTTACATAAATGAAACGACCTAGTGAGAGAAGCCATTCACCTTTAATTTTTTCTATTTCTGTTTCAAAAACATTTACCCGATAGAGAGAGGAATGGAGTAAGAAGTATTTCCTGAAATGTCTTACAGATGATTTCGGTCTATCTTTGCGCGCTCTCATCATATATAACTTAAAAAAAAGATTGGCGATATCATCTCTGATAGATAAATGAAAAATAACATCTTATTCACTTATCGTCTAGACATTTTTTAGAATACATTTTTACCCTCCGTTCAGTTTTTCCTCACTACTACATAGTCATTGTTTTCGAATTTATTTGAAAATATGCTATTTCTTTTGTTTATTACGTTCGTTTCTTTCGTTTCGTATTAGTTATTATTTAATTCTACTTAGTAGAAGAAAAAATAAACGAATAATACTAGCCAACAAAAAATATCTATATCTCTTCGCTAAAAAAGAAACATGTTTGTTCTCGTCATCATCATGTATATTAGAATTTGGTCTAGAAAACAAATTTTAATCTTTTTTTCATCATACATGAAATTGGAAAAAACAAACATCAAACTACATTCACTGCTGTACAAATATAAGTGTTTTGAAAATGAACAAAGAATGAATAAATTTCAAGGATTTCGTGAATTGAAAACCAAAAACTTTGCAAAGGTTATTTTATTCTATACAGGAATTTGGAATAATTATGACATTTTTATACGGTTATTAGCAAAAGAGTGGGAGGAGTCAGATATATTGATGAAAAGTTGTAGTAAAATTTGATTAGATACTTTACTAGGTTTCGAGAAAAGAAAGTATACAATTTCTGAACAATTTATCGAGGTCTGTTCGATTGTTCCCGTGTTGCAATAATCCACTAATTTTTTGCTATTTTCTTCGGTATCATAAAGAACAATTTGTTAACGTGGTAAAACCATTCTTGCAGGTTCTGGAACAGACCAATAGTATGTACGGTTTTGGTGTTTCGCGGCATTTCAACACACATTTGACTTACAACCGATTTTACGGCGCAGTTAAAATAATTAGCACGATTTGAATGAATTTGTTGCCGGCAAAAACTTAGCTGGCTTGGGGATCTCGTTCGTGGTAAAGTATCGCAGTAAAGCTACTTGAGATCTCATGTTAATTTCAAGATTATCAGTCTTATTCTGGATGTCAATTCCACGTGAATTTACTCGCTCTTCCCCTTCGACTTAGAACAACTTTTCACAGTGAATTTTTTCGCATTCTCGCTTTCGCCTTATTCCGAATGAAGTTCGAAAGCGAAAAAATCCGTTTTGGGGAACAATTACTTATTCTGGATTACAGGGAGTGGGATAATTTTTTTTACACATTTATTACTACTATTCTCAGAATGTTTGGTATTGATAATAAAATATATCGATCTACGATTTGGTATAGAACCAATTTAAATTGATAATCTTTGAAGGAAGTTTTGGCACCCAATAGGAATTTGATAAATCATGTTAGAGCGAATTCGATTAAAAACATGTCCAAACCCCCAAAAATACTAAAAATAATGGTTACCCGGAAACTTGGGCCAATAATCATAATTTTTCGTATGGAGATTTTCTACCCAATGAGAATCCAAAATATAAAATTACAGCTAATTTGGTTGAAGCATGTGTCTAAGCTCTCCAAAATACCGAAATTTAGAATGTAGTATTATATGGGGGATATTCTAAAAAGTGAACCAACATGGGCCAATGAGAACCCAATATATTAAATTGCTCCCCAAATTAGTTGAAACACATAATCAAGCTCCCCAAAATATCGATATTTGTGTGGACTTCCTTAAAAGGTGGACCAAATATTGAAAAAATTTGGTAAGAAGATTTACTACCATACCACAACCCTGAAACATAAGTCTAGAGAATCCAAAACACCAAATTATAGCGGCTCCTGTTGAAAAGCGTGTTTAAAACCACCGAAAATGCCGAATTATGGGGGTACTGTTATATGAGGGATACCGTAAAAAGTGGACCAATATTGATAATTTTCGGTAGGGAGATTATATACCCAATGAGAAACAAATTACAGCAAATTCTGTTAAAAACATGCCAAAAATCCCCACAATACCGAATATTTGGGGATACCGTTATAAGGAGGCTATATATTTGGGTGGATCCATGGCACAATAAATAGGAAGTCGATTTATGGCAGCTTATGACTCGATTAAAGTTCCGTTCGAGAACCTACTAATTTTGCAAGTTTTGCAACTGTTTAACCAGAAACCGTTCCTCAACCCACAAAACTATTAAATCCAAAACCAAATTTAAGAAGACTGAAAACAAAATGACCTTTTCTTTGTAAACTTTTTACTCGAGAAATTTGAACGAGTAAAAATGGTAAACAGGAATGCAATCTTCTGATAGGCTATTGTGTTGATTTTGAAGTATTGTCATCTAATTTTGGAATATTTATTAGATTTCGAACTTTTCAAATTATTTTGTACTCTGAGAGCGATTTTGAAATCTTTCCCCTTTTACTACCTTTACTATTTGAAAAAAGTAGTAGAACAGACCATAACTGTCAAAGTGTGTAATTTCTGCTTGAATTCGATGTGCAATGTTGCCAACCATGTGAAATATAATATTAATATTCACCCCTATTCTGTATGTCGTCGTCGACACGAAACGACGTCGAAGAGAGTCGTCTTTTGCAAATTGGTATTCCCCAAGGTATATTTAATAAGGTAGCCGCATCGGGCCAGCTGTTGGACAAATAAATGTCAAAAATGTTGTTGTAATGTTGAACCAAAAAATTAAAAAACAAAATTATAAATGAGAATTTCTAATAGCTTTTTTGGCAATACTTTTATTAACAGTTTCTACAAGAATTTGTGTAAAAAAATCTTGCCAATCTGTTTGTTTTGGCAAAATATTTTTGACATATCAAAATACAACAACCGATGTTTGTTGTAGAAATTCGCCGATGCGGCTACCTTGTATATCTACCTTGGTATTCCCTATGTCGTTGTCGACATTTATCGATAACTATTGAAACATTTTTGGTATTCCGTAACAATGTGTGACGACGACGATGTCGAAGATTTCTTCGTCATAGTTTTTGTTGACGACTGAAGCGTTTGAACATTTTTTTTGAAATTAAAAAAAAAAAACATGACCGGACAAGAACAGGATATATCATTCTAGAATCTATTCAATACTTAATGCAAAATAAAGTGTAAATAAAGAAAAATATATGGGATCTATATATAAATCTAAACCGATATTTACCAATGTCAATGTCTATGTGGAAATAAAATTTCATCCCAATTGGATGGATTTTTTTCCAAATTTCATCCCGTTCGGATCATAATGGTGGCATGTAACTTGTTTAAAATAATACATGAATGGAGGGACATGCATAAATCGACTGAAAAATAATTCTATGTACATACTATATACTAAAAAGTAACTATGGGTCTATCTCGTTTCTTTTTGGTCGTTGCAAACACATTTACCAAGACATAATGCCCTGTGCCACAGTGCGGTGAAGGATACAAACACATTTTTGCCCAAAAATATGCAACAAAATTTTTGTTTTTATTGATATTATCGATAAATAGTCGACATCGTCGCATGAGTGTTACAGAATACCAAATCAGTGTCGAAGTGATGTGGATGCGAAGTGATGTCGAAAGAGAAACGGAATAGGGGTGATTAACATAAGGGAAAATTTTGCAGGTGGTCGAGACAAAAACAAAGATTTTTAGTTTGATACATCACTTTATTATTGCATCATGTGTGGACCGATATATTCGATATTTGCGATATATCACATTTGCAATGCCAACCATCCTAGGAGTAATAGTGCAAAATTTCAAAGCTCTATTTTAAATATTGCGATCTAATAGACATTTCAACAGACGGACACTCATAAATAGACATAGAATTTTATTTCGATCAAGATTATATATCGTTAGCTAAAATGCAAAAAGGCGTAACTAACAAAAGCATAATTGCATAATTTGCATAATTGTGTAGGAGAAGCAAAAAACTGTTTTGAATGAAAACTATAAACATGTCATGTGAAATGAAAAAGTATGCCCGGCAGGGTGATATTGCATATGACGAATAATAGATTACAATTTGTTTAACAAATTTAGTTATTTAGTTTAATGGCAGTCATAACAATTAAGTAAAAATTTGCATTTTTTGTTAGTTACGCCTTTTTGCATTTATCAAATAAACCCACTTGTAGTTACGTCTTTTTGTTTTTTGTTTATATAAGCTCCTTTTTTGACCGCAGACGTGTAAAACTTTGTCAACACATGTAGTTTATTGACATTCACAATATTCATTCAAAAAGTCAATTTTCAATTTTTTGTTAGTTACGCTTTTTTGCATTTTAGCTGACGATATTCTTTGTGGGTTCTCCGGTGATTATTTCAATGTGTTTCAAACGGAATGTCAAATTTAATATACACTTCATATTATGCTGGAGGGTATAAAAATCCACATTGAATGCAAATCCTTTTAAATTTGTTCTTGTAACAGTCGGTGAAATTATTTTTATGTAAAAAATCTGAGCATATATTAAAGTGAGTTAAGGCTACGTTTAGATTTACGAAATCCACTCGATTCCAAACAGCTGATTTCCTTATATTTTCCTATTCGGAAAAATGCATATGTAATTAAATATCGTTTTGACACATTGAAATTTCCGTATCTTTCACACGACGAATTCGAATTGCATATTTATGTAAAGTGACAACACATATGTATGTAAAATACATATAGTGTAAAAGCACCTTAATACGTGTAAAAGAGTTCAGTACATGTTTTTTATGGTTTACGTCAAAGCTAATTAAGCGCTTACGCCAACTGCTTTAATTTAAATGTGTTCAATCAGAGAAGTAGGTTGGCAACGTTCAACAGCTGTTCAACAATCGATGATCTGTCAAAGTTCTTGTTTTCAATTTTGATATGTCAGTGTGTGTTTCGTGTTTTCCATAGAAACTTTTTTATTTTCAAAATTGCTTAAAAGAAATGTAAGTAATCAAATTTAAGTTATTTGTTTATTATTTAGATAAAGTAATATTCAATTATCTACATTTACTATCAGCTATACAGTTGCTATTACTATTGTTGTGTTAGGACATTTCTTCCTGAGATGGCCATCGCCAACAAATTGTTTACAAAATATTTAGCAACAATTTGGGGAATTTTATATGTTAAAGTTCAAACATTTTTTGTGCTGGTCATATTAATTAAAAAGATTATTTTGTTTTATTGCTATGTCAGTGTGAATGGATGGATGATAAATAACAATATAATCATGAGCAGGTTAGCAGAGATCATATCGAGCATAATAAGATGTGAATGATTTTGGAACAAGCTGTTGTTTTCATCGCAAACTGAATTACTCTGCCCCCCGTTCGCCCTTATGATTTTACTATTTATTTATTTGCATATTACTAACCAGTTTTCTGGTGGACCTGTAATAGTAATTACCATGTGGAAGATATGCACAATTCGGTTGTGGAACAAAATGTGTTTAAATATCGCCGACGTTATTATTTTCCAGAAAAAAATGTAATACTTTTTTATTTGTTTTAATTTAATCCGTGCTCTACCATTTGGGTTCCACGATCTGCTGGACGGCTATTCAGTGCCTGTTAAATTAACTAATTCAGATCTCATTATAGTTTTATAAGTTATTGAACCGATTGATTTGTACCTGGCTGTGCCCCAGTCGGTTATAATTGTGAATAATGCAAATCGCTTAAATTTCAAAACTATTTGAATTAAAAAGGTACCATAAAGCTGTATGGATATTTGCAATATTATAAAGAAATACTGTGAACACATTAATAAATGTGGGAATATCCAAATGGAGATTTCGATCATTGTAAATTAAAAGACTCAGCACAATTGCAATAAATCCATTAATCAAATATGAATGTCACTTATCAGTATGTGTTTTGTACATTTTTCAAGTAAGACTTGTGCTGCTAAAAGATTATTTTCTGATTGTGGATTACAAGGTCGCCGGATCGTATTGACCAAATATGTACATTTCTTAAAAAAAACTCATTTCTTCTTACAACTCAAGGTTCATTCGACGGTGATATTCACCGTCAACACAGATTGGCCCATAGATTTTTCGGAGAAATTTTCTCTCAAGAGCTGCCTCATCTGCTTGCGTAAGTACCCATGCTTCAGATCCATATAACATCGCGGGTAGTATCAGCGTCTTGTAGTGTGTGAGTTTGGTCTTGCGGGAGGTGTCTTGCTTTTGAGTTGCTTGCTCAGTCCATAGTAGCATCTGTTGGCCATCACTATCCTTCTCCGAATTTCAAAACTGATGTCATTCGTTTTATTTACGGCGGTACCAAGGTATATAAAATCTTTGACTACCTCGATGATGTAGTTTTCAAATTCCACAGTTGGTCCGAATCTACTGGACGTCTTGCGCGTTGATACCATCAGCTTGATCTTCTCGCCATTTACTGCCTGACCCAATTTGGCAGACTTCTTCTCAATTTGTTCAATGGTGGCTGAGAGCGGTCTATCAAAGGTTCGACCCATTATAACGATGTCATCGGCGTAGGCGAGTACCATGTGTTGTTTGGGGTACAGACTGTCATTTGTCTTCACCTTTACCTCTCTATGACCTTTTGCAGCAGGATGTCACCTTATCTGAATCCTCGTTCGGCATTAAAGGCCTCCGAGAGCTCCTTCCCAACTTTCACTGCTGACCTTGTGCCACTCATAGTTACCCTGCATAGCTGAATTAATTTTGCAGTAATGCCAAACGCAGACATGGCTTTAAACACCTCAGAACGGATAGGGCTGTCAAATGCGGCTTTATAGTCGACGAATAGGTGGTATGTGTCGACGTGTTTTTTGTGGGTCTTTTCCAGGATTTGGCGCAGAGTGAAAATCTGGTACTTCTTGAGTACTTCCGCCAAACTGCGGCTGTTCGAAAACTGCGGCTGTTCTGTATAGGTTCGGTTTTCTTTTTCTTTGCTTTTTCAGTAGGACAATGGTGAATTTGCCAGATCTGAAGCCGTATTTGTATGGTCCAATAATGGCATTGACAATTGGATTCAGTCGTGGATAACACTTTATATGCAAATTTTTGTTTACAGTTTCTTTATAAAAATAAAATAAAAAAATGACGTAGATGGCAAAGAGAATAAATGTTAGACATGAAAAAAGCACGCGATCTAATCCAACAACACATTTGAAAAAAAAATTGGCAAAGTCATCGTGATTTGGCGCAACGCGAATGAGTGTTCATACATATATACGGGTTTTTATACGTATACGAAGTTGTGTGGCTTAATGAAGCACCTAGCCTAGTCATGATCGAACAACACAATTTCATTTCATTTCTTTCTCTTATTTTTTGGCCAAAAGTAATGCTTACACTGGAAAAATTTCCTCTGTTCGCGTCGTAACAACAATGGCCGGCATCTCTCTGTCACAGGTGGTGTTTTTTGTGTAATGTTTGGAATTTTGCGAACACACACACACAGACGCATATATAGCCGGTATTCAAATATACGACCTATTGATTGAGTATTTAAATTCTGCTTTTTGTTTATTTCTAATAAAAAATTAGCCAGGTCTATGTTAATGGATCATTTATTTAGATATTTATTTATTGTGTGTATATGTATGTATTATTGTTTGTCTGTGTGTGTATTTTTTTATATGATGGATATTTTTTTATGTTTATTTTATATCACAAGAAGAAAGAAAAAAAAACGCCGTCAGCCATGACAAAGTAAAAATATTTTATACCCTGAACGTTTAGGTCGACCTATAAGATAACCTACATTGTTCAATGTAAAAAAAATGACTCAGGATTTGGAATACAAAATTTATGGTCTTTCCCAAAAATTTTCCCATTGAGTTCATGATACTAAATGGGGGTTACAAATCTATGACAGAGATAAAGAACACGGGTGTGTATATCCAGTGTTTTGTCCAATCAACACGTGCCCGCCCACTTTGCTGGGTTTACTGAACCCTAATTGTGGAATTATTTTTTTTCTCTAATTATAATTATTATTAATTTATCAGAAAATGGGAATTTTGTAGTTTGTGTGTGTGTGTTTTTAATCAAATGTTTGTCGTTATGAGATAATACATAACTACTACTCCAATGAAAATATTCCATTTACCAAACCATTTCATAGTCAACGATCAAAGTAAACGATTTGTTTTTTTGTTTTTTTGCTATAATTTATCAATTGTGTACGTAATGCTGCTTCAGTGTTTGGAAATGAAAATTCTTTTATCAGTACATTTATGTTTTACTTTTTTTGGTTTCATACATTCTGATAACGTTGATGAACTAATCGAATAAATTTTGCTTTCAATTAAAGCGAAAAATATAGTTTTTCTATTAGGAATGTTAAATATTTTCATATTTAAAACTGAGTTCGGCTTCACCGATAGATTTATACCCTAAGCCTCTGTATAAGTATTTAGGTGGACCATTTTGGACTAAATTGAATTTACAAATTTCGTGATATATTGCTCCTTCCATGTCGTCCTCTTGTATACCCTGAAGATAAATATAATCCGACTATTAAGTTGCAATATCCTTTATCAACTCATTCCACTAAATCCTCAGCTGAACATATAAAGAAAACTATATACTGTTTCTATCGTACAAACTAATCTAATTTAAAATCCTTTTTGAGTTCTATTGACTGGCCACAACTTCAATCATTAGGCTCTTTTTAAATCGTAATCAGACTGATTGCATTTATGTCGATTTTAGTAAGGCATTTGACAAAGTGAACCATATGTTAATGTTAAAGAAGCTGCGCCTCATGGGGTTTTCATATCTATTTTTGAAATGGATAAAATTATAGTTAACTGACATCGTACAGATGGTTAAATTTGGAGGAGTTGTTTCAAATAAAATATGTGTAAAAACCGGGATTCCGCAAGGGAGTCACCTTGGTCCAATCTTGTTTAGATTATTTATAAATGATTTACCCACTGTTATAAATCAATCGCATGTGTTAATGTATGCGGATGATACAAAGATTTTGTATTAAGGGAACAATATTTTTGGAAAATCGCCGATTTTTTACCAAAAACCAAGTTAAAAAATAAGGAAGATCTTCACCGATTAGCTTTATCCTAGGTTATACGATAGCTATACACTCACAGAGAAACGTGTAAAAATTTGGAATCGATTGGGTCATTAGTTTTTGAGTTATCGTGCCCGCCATTCACAAAAGAGAAAAACGCGTTTAAAGTTTGAGAAGCCCTTTAGCCGTCACTTGATGCAGACACAATAAATTGGCTATATCTTCAAGAGTTCTGAGATTTTCTCTTGAAATTTTGTATGGACATTCTTGAATTAGTGTAGATTTGAATTAAATCAAAAAAATTTTTGAACTTGAGAATGGTGTGGGGTCCCCTTAAGTTAATAATATTACAAACCAAGAAATACTTCAAGCTGACCTAAAAAGTTGCAATAAATGGTGCGATACTAATTTATTAGAACTAAATATATTGAAATGCAAACATATGTAATTTTTTTGGGATAAAAAGGATCGAAACTATTTATTATTTACATGATCAGAGAGTTGAATAGGTTGATTATATGACTGATCTAGGAATTAATTTAAATAATCGTTTGGATTTGAGGGAACATATCTCCCTTGTCACCTGTAAGGCTTATAAAGCATTAGGATTTATTAAGCGATGGTGCAAAGAATTACAAAATAATTATATATATCTTTTGTTCGCTGTATTCTAGAATATGGACCAATTCTATGGGATCCGGCTTATACAATTCATTCAAACTCAATAGAATCTGCACAAACCAATTTCTTCTAGTCTTTACCGTCTTACAAATTTCGATTAGGTTTTATGAAATTACCGACGCTAAAAAGTCGCCGAGTTATGCTAAATATTACATTTATATTAAAAATGTCATACAAGGTAAAATAACTTCCGACTTTATTTTGAATATAATTCTTATAAATGTTCCTTTGAGGCCATCTCGAAACTATCAGCTACTACAAATAAAATATTTTTCTTCTTCTAATTATACAAATAATGATTACGCCTTTTTGTTTAATTTATGATATTATACAATATTTTCGATCTTTCTGATAGTCGTGATATCGTAAAAAAAGAAAAATTATATTACATTTAAATACATAATATAAAAATATAATAATTATGTAAATACATGTAGTTTTTAGTTTAGTCTGTAAGGATTTTTGTAATCTATAGGCTTAATAAAAAAAGTTGTATTTCTATGGAGGGAGGGTTCAGTATAATTAAACCGATCACCAAGGTGGTTATATAGTTATGGATACTACCTAACTATATTTTTGCTTTATGGGCCTTCGACTAATTTTCTTGGATTCCACTATGTGTAGAGGCTAGTGTGTGAGTTTTTCAAATATGGCATTATCGAAGACCTTCGATTTTTCAAAATACATTAAAAAGTGCAGCTGATGTTTGTCAATTGGGAAACTTCTGCCTACTTTCCAGATTTTAGAGTTGTAGAGTTAGAGAGTTGTTTGCAACACCTCGAAATATTCACCGGAGACCCCACAATTTATATATAAATATTCTTGATCAGAATAAAATTCTGTCGCTAAGCAGGATGAGATAAAAAAGGAAAACTGCAACAAAGTCAAACGTCATAATTTTTAATTTTTTTTTTATTTTATTGAATGAAAGCAAAAAATTTCGGAAATAGCTTTAAATTTTAGAATATGTTTAGATTTGTTCGAATTGGTCATCTTTGACACGAATTATGGGCTTCAAACGGCCAATGAAACCGTCATACGCTGTCCGAATGTTGCTTTGCGGTATTTTGACCCATTCCCGGCGAAGCGCTTGCTTCATGTGATCGACACTTTGGAATTTTTTTAGTGCCAATCTTGCTTTCTAAAATACTCCAGACACAATAGTCCAACGGATTGGTATCCGGACATTTTGGTGGCCATTGTGCGCTGGAAATGAAGCGAGGAACCTCATTTTGTATCAATTCTTTGGTGGCGCGTGCTGAGTGCGATGCTGAGTCCTGTTGGAATGTTCAAGGTTTGCGGTCAAAATGTTTGCGTGCCCAAGGCTTTAATACACCCTCCCGAATATTTTCGCGATAATATTCAGCATTTATTCTGATGCCACGGTCGATTAAAACGAGCGGAGAGCAACCATCGGCAGTTATGGCGGCCCACAACACCATCACCATGGTCGACGAATATTGCTTCTCATAAGTAGTATCTATGCTCAATTTAATTTCAATAAAATCACCATACTCCGAGTCCGGACACTCCGACTATAATTAGTTTAGTGAACACTGAAGACTTAAAATCATTAACCACGCAATTCCTAAACAAGTAAAAAGTTAATCTTCTAAATCTTGTTGTTTCGGATGGGACCTCCGCTCACGAGCTGCTTTATTGGCGCCCAACGTGGGACCTGCTTTATTGGCACCCAATATGGAGCCTGCTTTATTGGCGCCCAACGTGGGGCCTGTTTTTTTTTGGAAGCCAACGTGGGGCCTGCTTTATTATTGGCGCCCAATGTGGGGCCTGTTTTATTGACGCCCAATGTGGGGCCTGCTTTTTTTGGTCCAAAACAATTTCATGAACCCCCGGTGAAGATCATTTCCTTTCCTTGTGGTCTTTCAGTCCCACCAAAATCACACCAAATCCCAAAGTACTATCAGCTCCATTGTTGACATAGCTTTATGCTATTTTATGGATGCAGATTATCTGTTTTGAATTTCGGCAAATTTTTAGTCAAATAATTATTTATATTATTAAATAAAAACACAATTTTGTTTATCATTATTTTCCCATGGAAAAGATTAATAACAAATGCATGAATTTGCAAGTTTTGAAATGATGATATGCAGCCAGGCAAGCAGTCAGGCATGCTTATCATAAGCAATCATTATTTTATTGTTTTTGTTTTATAAATATGACAACGTTTATCTTAATCTCAAATATACACAAAAAAATAAAAAAAAATAAACAAAAATGGAAATGTATTTCCAATTTGATAACCCTTTATCTCTGGAACAAGAACAAAAACAATGTTGAAACGCTATGAGTGCGCTAGGCACGGCACGTTGGCCGCCGTGTAGGGTGGTGTTGCTAGTCGTCGTCGTATTCATTAAATAAAACACCATGACTTTGCAGATACTTCACAACTTCGAGTAACAAGGTGCTAAGCAAGATATAAGAGTCGTTGACAAAAACAAAAATACAAACAACAACAACAACGACGTCAACTTTGGCGTTCTTTTTTTTTCGTTATATGTTTTTGAAACAATTTTGGCCATTGCATTGTAGATGGTTGGTGGGTTTGTTTGTTTGCCGATTCGTTTGGATGGTTGGTCGGTCGGTCGTTTAATTGACTACCACAGAGAGTTTGAACAATTTGAAAAAAATTCAAGCATTTTAGTTTCAACACGGCCGTGTTAGTTACAGTTTATGCCGGAAGAATACCAAAGAAACGAAAGAATAATAAAAATATAAATAAAAGAAAAGAAAAGCTATAATTCTAACTAAATAGTGTGTGCCATATAAACAAAAAATAAATAAAAGAAATAAACAAAATAATTTTTTAAACCTAAAGCAATTTTTTTATTACGCCCTGCCCACGTGAGCAGAACGAAAATAGTTTTATTTTCATTTTTTGGCAATTAAAATTAAAAAAAAAGTAATTAAAATAATAAAATTAAAAAATAGAAAAAAACAGAACCAAAAAAATAAAATAAAATTTTTATTATCAAAACATATATTTAAAAAAATACATTTGCTGTTGGTATTTCTGGAGTGATGTCAGCATGTATTTGTTGAAATTTCATAGATTTTGTTAATGTGTGTGTGTGTTGGGGTGCGTATGTAAGTGTGTGCGTACATAACGTTGTCGTTGACATGATGATAACACAGCATGAGTGTTATTAACTAATTTGCACATAGTACACAAATCATTGAACTTGGCCCCCCAATATAAAAAAAACAAAAAAAAAAAAAAAAAAAAAAAAACAAAAAAAAAAAGAAGAAGAAAAATAACAACAAAAATAATTTGAATTTTTTTTTTGGAAAACTCCCATACTTAAGATAAAAAAAGTAATCAGACATAAGACAGACATACGTCATAAACACTAAGAAAAAACATAATAATAAATAAATTAAATTATTAAATAACATAATATTAAAGAGAAACAAAATAAACAAGGATAAGCAAATCTGAAAATAGTTGAATAAAAAAAATTAACCTTTTTATTAATTAATTCGAGAGAAAGTGCAAGTGAACAGATTAAAACAAAATGCCACACCGCCTGGATAACAGTATTGCTAATCGTATTATGCTACCAAATCAACCAAATGCTTCATATGATTACAATAACAACAACAATAATAATAATTTTGATCACAACAATCTAATGGGATATAACAACAACAATAATAATATTAATTATAACAATATTCATTTGTTACCCCACCAAATGCCGATGGATGTTGAAGGTAAGCAGAACAAAATATATTCTGAAATAAAAAAAATTGAAAATCAAAAATTAAATTTCGATTAAAATATGGGTTCTAAGTTCTCCTGAAACATTTAAAATCGTACTTAAGCTCGGACAGGCAGAACTTTTCAATTGCAAAAAAAAAAAAAACAAAAATAAAGTGAAAAACGTTAAGTTCGGCCGGGCCTTTTGCCATTGATATACTGACAGGCACTTACTTAGCTGGCTTGTTACAGAACGGTTGTTCCATAAGCCGAGCTTAAAAAACATTTCCAAGCGCGTCGGTTTTATACGCATCTCCTCCAATTTGAAAGACCATTTTCGGCAATGTTGTCTTCGACATGATCTATCCATCGTATTCGTCGCCTTCCCCTTCTGCGTGAACCATCAGCTGGTTCGCTTTTATATGCCTTCTGGACTGGGGCATCTTCATCCATTCTCACAATGACCTAGCCAACGTAGTCGCTGCAGCTCAATACGTCTAACAATGTCGATGTCCGAGAATAGCTGGTACAACTCATGGTTCATTCGACGGCGATATTCACCGTCAACGCAGATCGGTCCATAGATCTTTCGGTGAAAATGTACCTCATCAAAATATTGGTTCTAGACCCCATGTTTCTTTGGACCAAATCCGTTTCAGAAGAACCTCAAAATACCGAAAATTGGGGGTACCCATATATGGGGGCTACCAGAAATGGACCTATATTTATAATTTTTAGTGGAGAGGTTTGCTTCGCAATAAGAACTCAAAGTACTAAATTACAGGAAAAATACGATCAGACCCCCCAAAATATTGAAAATTAGGAGGTACCGTTATATGGGAGCTACCGGAAAAAGTGAACCTATATTTATAATTTTTTTGAGGAGACATTTAGTACCCAATAAGAACCCAATGGACCAAATTTCAGCGTATTCGGTTGAAAAACGCCCTCAAGAACCCAAAAATACCAAAAAATTGGGGATACTGTTATATGGTAGTTATGCCTAAACGTGGACCGATATATCCCATCTTCGAACTTGACCTGCCTGCAGGCAAAAGACAAACCTATGCAAAAATTCAGCACCCTATCTCAATTCCTTGGAAGATAGCGTGATTACAACGGACATGGCTAGATCGTCTTAGAATTTTAGCCTGATCAAGAATATATATATTTTATAGGGTCGGAAATGAATATTTCGATACGTTACAAACAAAATGACAAAATTAATATACCCTCCATACTATGGTGGAGGGTATACAAATTGGAAATCAAAAATTATATTTCGATGAAAATAGGCGTTCCAATTATGTTTAACCCTCCTAAAACATGTAAAATCGTATTTAAGCTCTTAAAGTACATTTACATATACGATTTTAAATCGACCCGATTAACGAAATCCAGAAATACACCGAAATTGTTTACACATAACTTTAATCGTGATTTAAATGTCAATCAGCTGATGTGTTTTAGTGTACATACAAAATTATTTATTAGCGCCAAAAAAATATTTGTTTGCAATTTGTAAATTAATTCCAATGCTGTGATCGTCGGTAAAGTCAAAAAATTACCTAAAACACGCAAAAACTAATAAATAATTTTTGTTTTGCTTGAATTTTCATTTTTTTGCATTTGGCAACCGTTAAATTTAAAAACAAACAACATGTGAAAACAGTTGCAAATTTTGGTACATTGTGAGAGAGTTGTATTTTTTCGTACAAAGACCGCGTTGCATCTCAGTAGTATTACGATTTCGATCATGATTTGAAATAAACCCTGCCGCACGATGATTTAATTTTGTATGATAAATCGTGGTAAATTTAGCCTGATTAAGAAAATAAACCCTGATTCGTCCTTTAATCACGATCAAATGTTATATGTAAATCCCCTTTTACTCTGGATCGATATGAACCAGATTCCATAAAAAGTCTATGGGTGAACCCTTAATAACCGATACTAATAATTTTATGTTGGCAGAACTGAAATTATCAAATCGATGGAAAACTTATATAAGAAAATTAGGAAAGCCCTTTGGTGACTACACCTGTTTGTGGAACAATAGATCATTTTTTATACCCTCCGCTAATGAGGGCTACGGATAAAATATGCCTCATCGAAATATTGGTTTCGGACCCCAAGTTTCTTTGGACCAAATCCGTTTCAGATAATTATGAGTCGTTTTACAAATATCCGTCTGTCTGCAACGCACGATAACTCTCGAAGGACGTAACCGATTTCATACAAATTTTGCATATTGTAATATTTCTTCCTAACTTAAATTTTGTTTGAAGATGGGAACTTTTCGGTCCACTCCTTTTGGTATCTCCCCATTAAATATGCCTTTTTTATACCCTTCACTACACTGTGGTACAGGGTATTATGTCTTTGTGCATATGTTTATAGCAGGCAAAAGGAAACGAGATCGACGCATTATTCATTTAGATAATATGCATAGGACCATTTTTTGAGTCGATTTAGGCAGTCCATCCGTCCGTCCGCCTGTTGATGTTAAATTGTAAGCAAAGTACAGGTCACATTTATAATCCGATTTGGATAACATTTGGTACAGCTCATTTATATGGCCCTAGGACGAACCCTGTTGAAATTGGAAAAAAATCGGTTCAGATTTAGATATAGCTCCCATATATATTTTCGTTCGATTTTATGTAAATGGTGAAACTAAGTCCCTATATAT
The DNA here is from genome assembly GCF_032173495.1 of Musca vetustissima. Lineage (NCBI taxonomy): Eukaryota > Metazoa > Arthropoda > Insecta > Diptera > Muscidae > Musca > Musca vetustissima. The sequence continues at coordinate 125,104 of NW_026873961.1, forward strand.
TCTTCGATTTACACGAAATTTGGCATAGCGTACTATGTGATACCATAAACAATGCTCAATGCTTATGTGCTGAAATATCTATGGTACAAATATCTTCGAAAGAAAGTTTCAAGCTGCCTTCATCGATGTGAAAGCGCTCAGCAAAAATAATTAAACAATAATTTGAAATATGAAGCAAAGCTAAATTATCTATTTTTAGCTACTTGTCTGCGTCTCTTTTTCAAAAATATATATTTTTTATGTCTTTGCCGCCAATTGATGCGTTTAAAACAATGTTGTGAAATTGTTTGAAATGATGTAATTTTTTCTCAATAAAATAATTGAATAGAGCCCATCTGTTCCAATTGTCAAAATCATCGAAAAAAACCGCAATCAGTTGACAAAAATCTAGTTCTGATGAAATTTACAAATTGAAAATAATCAAAGTCTGTATTTTTGTATAGAGATTATTTCATAGGAAACGTGACAACTAATCATTATCCCCAAAAAAGACAAATTTGGCAGAAAAATCGTCTGGCAGAAATGTTTAGAACTTCCTCAATAACAAAGTCATTTCATTGTTGTAAGAGTCACAAATTAGATTTTTAATAGCGCATACGTAAAAAACCAGTGAGCGGAGCAGTATAGTCGGACGGAGTCGACCATATGATACCCTACACAACTTCCACGAAAGTCTAACTTTCTGTGGTTTCATGTTCTGAGGTTGGGCAATATTTCGCGATATTTGCACCCTCTTGACGGACTAGAGGTCAACAAATATTACTAATATTCAGTACAGCCTTTCTAATTACTTGTCTGGATTCCCTTCACCCTTGTGTTGTGAAGTTCGGCTATCAATTGTGGCCTATGGATCGACTCCAAATTACACAAAAAATAAGTTTTCGGTCCACTTTATCCCAAAGCTACTATCTGATCATCACCGAACATTATGGGCGTTGTCCTTGACCATACCTGGATCCTCATGGAAAATTTCAAAGCGATCAGCTCTATATTTCCGCCCTCTAGTGCGGTAATGGGTTACTAAATAATATATGAATACGTAACTACCTGTAAATATATATGTGTAACTCCCACATCCGGGTACATACGACAATATATTTTGTATCGATTTAAATGTCAACCACTCCTCTTTGATGTACTATCAACATTTTTGGTCTATGTCCTTCAGGAGTAAATATATACGGTATAGAATACAAATTTTGTAATTTTTCACACAAAAGTCAGGGTCCATTTGTCCCGCTAAATATTGACCGATCTTTATCAAAACAGACACTCTTGTTCTTTGGCCCTATCCGCTTCTCCCTGTAAAAATTCGCGTTGTTTGGCAATAATTGCGGCCTCTGGGGCGACCAGAAAAACAGAAAAAAAATTAGTAGTTGGTCCATTTCATCCCCTAAATATTAACCAATCTTTACCAAAAACAATAGGGATCGTCATTGGCCAGAACCCATCCTACATGCAAAATTTCGTGAAGATTGGTCCATTGCTGTGGCCTGTATCGTGTTTACAAATTATAATGGACAGACGTACGGACGGACACACATGTCTAGATCGACTCAGTCAGTCGAGATATGACGGTATACTTAAAGGTGGGTCTAGGACCAATATTTCGCGGCGTTACAAACTTTTGGGGCTCCACAAAGCTATAATACCCTGACAACATAGTTGTGTAGGGTATAACTAGCTCTTACAAATATGACTCCAATAAAACTTTACTTATAACTAGTAATAGTACGTTTACATTGTAACGGATTTCGTTAACCCATTCCATTGTATATATGTCAAATAAATCCTCATAAAGCAGGTTAACCCGATATGAAGTTATAATTTTAATGCCGTTTAAGACTAGAATTTATTACAGATAAAACATATAAAAATATTTCTAAAAATCCAAGACTACAGCTATATTTTTGTAGTTTAAAGAAATATTTTAAAAAGCGTATTAATAGCTCCAATACTATTTTTAAAATTTTATTAAAAAAAAAAAAAAAACATTGTACAAATGTTTTGCATAGAGCTTCAATCTTGTTGTTTTAATATCAACACTTCCTATATTTCACAATAATTTGTGAACCACGCGTATATATACCCCCCACAATATAGAATGTACCGAATAGAAATGTGACATACATCTTTATCAGTGAAGCGGGTAGTATGTTTAATAGGCTAGACAAAAAAATAAATTAAAAAATAAAATAAAAAAATAAAACTACAAAATATGATCAGTTCAAACTGGTTATTACCTCTTACATTTGGAAAAAACAATATTTATATTGTAAAACTTGAAATTCATTGAAAAAAGGGAATTCACCGTAATGAATAAATTTTTTTTATTACATTGATAAAAATTGTCTAAATGACTTCCTGTAGAATGAGTCAATGAAAAACGGAAACAGTGTAATGTGGTTTTATTGAAGTGTCACAGCAAACACATAAAAAACGATGGCTACTTATTTTTACATTTTCTATAATCAGAGAGAAATATTGCCTCTATTTCAAACTGTTAAGAGTCTAGACGCAACCAGAGAGTCACGAGTCAGCGTCATACTTTTTCGCCGGCGTGAAAACCAAACGAAAGAGTTAGCGTTAGCGGTACAAAATGTCAATTATTTGTTTTCATTTTCTGACAGAAAATTTTACGTTGTGCAAACCAAACTCAATTTATTATTTAATAAACAATAATGTCAAGGAACTTAGATAAAATTATAGAAAATATTTTTCTTCCATTTTATTATTAATTCGTTAAAAAACGTCCTCAATCCTTGAAAATAATTGTTTTTTAACAGCACTGCCATATGCTTTGATATAAATTCTCATTGAAATTTGGTAGCACTGTTGATTTTTACCTAAAATATGGCAACTCAATTGAGAGCAAGAGAGAAATTTTGAGTATGACGCTGAGCAAAAATGAATAAAATCTATTCTAGCGTCATGCCGCTAGACGCGAACGTCAGTCGTCTCGATTTCCCGTTGCCAATAAGAAACACTCGCCAAACGACTGTCGCTGACTCTAGACTCTATGGTTGCGTTTAGACTCTCATGCCGCTAGACGCGAACGTCAGCCGTCGCGATTTCCCGTTGCCAATAATAAACACACGGCAAACGACTGTCGCTGACTCTAGACTCTACGGTTGCGTTTAGACTCTATGGGGGAAACACATACGAGGATTCAGGACTGGCTTGCTAAGTTGACTTTGTATGAAATGTCAATTTATAAAGGAATATCAGAGTCAAACTTGATTTTGGACGCCGTTCTCCTTTATTTTTTACATAAATGAAGCTAATTTAACATTTTTTACAATTGAACGAATAATCTACTCGATTTGCTACTTCACTATTTTAGACTTCTATTACTTTAATACACTCAGTACAAATAGTCTGCATACAACTGGTGTGTTCCAGTACTTTTTTTAAATAGTGAAGCTAGTAAAAAGGGAAACATTTCAAAATCGCTCTCAGAGCACAAAATAATTTGCAAAGTGCGGGAACGCAAATCCATTAAATATGCCGAAATTTGATGGCAATACTTTAAAATCAACATAACAGCCAATCAGAAGTTTGTCATTTCGGTTTACCATTTTTACTCGGACAAATTTTTCGAATAAAAAGTTTACAAAGAGAACGGTGTGTTATTTTCACTTCACCTCAGAAGTTACCTCCTGCTCTGCATCTCACGTGAATTGAAATTTACGAACTGCGACAAAAATAAACGCCGACATGCTATTTTGCAAAAATAGTGTTGTCATACAATATAAACTGTATTCGTTTTTAACATTGTTTATGTTATTATTTACTAATTTCGTAAATTCTAACGATTATTTTATCATTATTTTTTAATAATTTATTATTCGTAACATAAAATGTAAAGACTCTTTAATATCCGGGTATGTTCGGGAACTCATGATGTGTTCGTTTCACTTCACACATACACTTCACCTCAGAAGTTACCTCCTGCTCTGCATCTCACGTGAATTGAAATTTAGGAACTGCGACAAAAATAAACGCCGACATGGTACTTTGCAGAAATAGTGTTGCCATACAATATAAACTGTATTCGTTTTTAATATTGTTTCTATTATTTTTTAGTAATTTCGTAAATTCTAACGATAATTTTATTATTATTTTTCAATATTTTATTATTCGCAACATAAAATGTATGTATAAAAGAATCTTTAATATCATTAATTTGTTGATTGACTCAAGGGAAACATTTGGTAACCCTATCTTGTACGATAGTATTGCAAATCAGCTGTTTGTGTCAAGCGAGAGATTCATTCGGAATAAATGCAACACAAACCTAAGTATTTAAAATTGAGATTTAAAGGCGTTTTGTCACAATTTTGTGCCTTTTTTATTTCGAAAAAGATTTTATTTTATATAGAAAAACATGAATACACCCAACTCTCACTATGAAAATGTAAGTGTAAAGAATACACCTCAAATGGGTGTAAAGTGTGTTACAGAACACATCGGCGTGTGTTCGATACACTTCTGCCGTTGAAGTGAATGCCAAAACATGCCCGTAATCCAGGGTATGACATAAGGACTTGTATGGAAATAGATGTAGAACTGGCAACAGAATTACAAAAAATCTAGTTTGGAACAGTAAAATGGTGATTCCCACATTGTATTAAAATGAATTATACTTTGCGTCAAGGTTTTTGTGGTGGCAAATTACTAATGGGAATGAAAGACCATAGTGAGTGTATGAAAACCCCAGAAGAAAAAGTTCGCCATAGGTCAAAGTTCGGAGATATGGCGTGATAAGAAGATATAGCTTCATATCTAGACCTGCAGCTATTTGATATATTGTTTAACAATATTTTTTAAACAAATCAAACCCAAAATTTTAAATATTTTTTTTGATGCGGTGTAAGTACTTACATTTTTTGGAATTTCAATGGATTTATCCCGAGCTCAGGTCAGGTCGCTTCTTTACTTTTCGAACCATTTCTGCTGATGTTGCTGTTTTCTTTCGTCCACTTCGTTGACATCGGGCTACGCTACCAGTATCACGGTAACGAGCGATGGCACGAGACACAAAATATTTATTCACATTTAAATGCTGGAGTGCTCTAACGATAGCCAATTGTGATTTCCCAGCCAAATATAAAGAAATCACACTATCACACTTGAATTCCATCACGAATAACTTTGCCGCTTGCCGTTTTTTCATCTTGCCCTGTATTGGTATCTTGTACGCAGACTTTTTCTTCTGAGTGTATTTAGTGTTATTTCGAATTTCTACATTTGAAAATGTTTCGTAATTATTCGTGTGTAAAGTAATTTTTGACATACTGTATGTCCATCCTTTTGAATATTGTCCTAATATAAATGTCCTCTTTTTTTGTTACCTTATCTCATATAAACAAATTTTGAAACATAATGATATTAAGCATTCCTTTGTTTGAGTGTAGATTATATTTCATTTGCAATGTCATTCGAATTTTAATGACGGCATGTATATTGGACAGGGGTTAGGGTTTCCTGCTGATATGAATAGTGGTCATTATAATATATTAGCATTTTATGACGTCAGAATATATAAAGATGAATATTATGGGAGAGAAGCGAATTATCATTTGGATGTGGGGAACATACAGTCGAACTTCCACATTGAATCATCATTGTCCCGAAAAAGAAACTTCCAAGTCCCCCGTTATAGAAGTTCTTACAGTTGAACCCCTTAATGCTACTCTCACTATTTGTGCATCGACTTAATTCGAAGAAATTCGACTGTAATATAATTTCCTTGATTTGAGGATTTACTTATCACTCCAATAATTTGTAACTCCATGTTTTTATAACTAATCTTATGTTTCATCACCTAAAAGGAATAATACGTGAAGTATGGAAATTTTAGCAAATCTATATTGATAAAGTTCTATTGAACAAAATTGTGAAATACCCCCCATAACATATGTGACGATAATCACGATTTGTCGAGTAGTTTGCATTGTCGTTGTCCAAATATTCATATTATTTGTATTAATATTATTTTCCATTTTGGTTTGAAATGATAATCTAATATACAATTTATAATTGTATTATAGTTCTTAAGATAATTATTACATACAACAATGTGACAAATCTTAGGAATTGTTTTTATTCTTTATTGAGTTTAATCACAAATAAACATAACATAATTTTTTCCTTAATCATTTCAAAATAAATAAATAAAAATCTTTTATTTATCTTTTCTTTATTTTCAAAGATATAGCAATAAAATTGGATTATAGGCTTATATCGTATTGTAGATTAGAGATACAGTAGTATCTCGATTCTTGCACGTAATGAAATCCAGCTTCGGTGAACGTTTCGAGGTTGTCTCAGGAACTGAGTTATTATTTTCCATACAATTTAACCTACATATCTGCTTGGCATTCAAGTTTAATAATTCAATTAAAAAAAATAAGTACACATTTTACGTGGAACTGAAATTTTTAATTTTTTTGTTTGTTTTGTGCAAACTTGTTTTTTTCAGCACCACACTCCTCTAAGGAAGCATTACTTTGCTCCGCCCATTCTAAGCAAATATTAAATGCTGATATAGTCTCCTCCGGTGTAGCTTTCTTTGTACTGTGTACCACGTCGTCGGTTTCTTCATCAGCATCGTCGGTTAGGTCATCATCGGTGTGGTCTTCATTTTGTGCTGTGGGCGCCAGTTTAGGTTTAACGATCCATTCCTCAATTTCGGAATAGGAACGGTTCTACTTCCTCAAGCAAAGTTGCAATGGATTGAATAGGTAATGAGTCCTCAGCTAGCTGAATACGCAACTCTGAAAGAGGTTTTTCTTCTTCTTCTCCATCACAGTCGGATGATTTATCAAACAGTTACAGCTACAAGCATATTGTGTCTTTCAGATTGATATTACGCAGAGAATTGTCAATTGTTTTTCCATGATGAACTATGTGGCTTAAATACCTTTTTTTGTAGTTCATTTTCGTAAGCCTTATAACGTTCTGGTCCATGGGCTGTATAAGAGCTGTACAGTTTGCAGGCAAGCACATTACCCTTTATAACACCATCATTACTCTGTAACTCGCCTTCTTTGGGATCGCATTGGGGCATTATCAATAAGTAAAAGAGCCTTTTCGAGAAGATATTCGCCACGCAGGAATTCTTTTACGTGCAGATCAAGGTTTATTCATAAGGTTAACAAGGTGGCGAATTCATGCCTCAGTCTTCTCTTGCTGTCAACTTTTTAATCGTGAAATACCAACCAGAACAGGATAAAAATTCCAAATATCTTTTCAAAAAGCGTATTGATAAGATTGTGTACGAATATTGTTTCGAAAAAAAAATTTGTTTATTTATTCTTCAAACAATAAATTTGACAGTCAATGAAGACTTTGAATTCGCCTCCTTGTTAACCTTATGAATAATCCTTGGTGCAGATCTAGGAAATTTGAAGTTAGTGGAAGGAATTTTTGAGGGCCAGAAATGTACACATCTCTGGAACAAATGTTCTGTGAAATCATTCTTCAAATAGGTCCAAGGTCATCCAAGCACTTTTATTTCCTTTGTAGACAACCAGCATTTGAGGAAAATTTTTGAATGAACGTGGATTTGATGTTTTTCTAATAACCATTAACAAGTAAGAAATATTATTGTTTCTTTACTGATTTTATGTTCCGGAGCGGAAGTTTCTTTTGAGCGCACAAAAGTTTTATCGGGCAAAAGCTTCCAAAACAGGCCAGACTAATCAACATTGTAAATCTATACCATTTTTCATGGTACAATTATAAAAGGTAACAGCAAATCCCAGCTGATTTGATTCCAACGTTATACTAGTGTCAATATGAATTTGACAAATTATGTTTTTAAAAATCACCCAACAGGAAAATTGGGAACGCATACAATTTAAAATTGTTCTTTATTAAATGTGCTCCTGTATTCAATTTACTCAATCTGCCTGCTGGGAAAGTTTGAGGAAGCAAATCTTTCATCAAGGAATAACTCGCTATTCCCAGAATTTTCATATGTGTTACACATATATATGGCAATGGGTCAATTATAGGAAAGATGTGGAATAGATAGAAATATAAATTTGATAGATTTTCATTCATGTTTTTCAATTTTTATTTTGAGGATTCGAAAATATTTCATTTTCAAAAAAATAATAATTTGATGATAATTTGTTTGTTTATTTACATTTTTCTGTCAAATGAGTTGACACTAGTAGAACTTACAAAAACAAATTTCCATGTGGTTGTTGTATCGTTTTTTGTACAACAACACTTGCTGTTACCTTCTATTATTATACCATGACCATTTTTAAATCTAAATCGTCAATTCTTGTGTTTTTTTTTTGCAAAATAGGTTAACCGAAGCAGACTTATTCGACAGTTTTTCGCCACATATTTTGAGCCTCCGGATTCCATGTCTTTTTTTAAAGGTTTAAACACAACCATTGCTAGCTTCAAAGTCACTCGGATTTTCTCTGATTTTGGCATGCAGAAATTTGGCCTTTTGCTTGAGCATATGGCCTTTTGCTTGAGCATATGTGATTGTCAAGTTCTTCGCTCGTTGATTTGCATACCATTTGAACAATGCTCTTTCCATTTTCGGGAACAACGAGTTATTGTTGATCTATGCACGTGAAAACTTTTGGCTAAGGAGTTAATGGTAAATCCAGCACTTAATTTCTATAGAATATCAGCTTTGTCTTTAATTGTCAGGAATAAACTTTTAATGCAATCCCCAATAAAATACATTTTTTTTATTGTTTATTTGAAAAAATGAAAAAAATTAAAATAAAATAAGTAAATATGTAGTATTAAATATGTGTGACCTCTCCCGATCCCACGAAACTCATTATCATTGTGCAAAAACACGTATTTTTTTCGTACCTATTTTTTCTATTTACAATGTTTATCTTTTTTGATTAATAATATTAAATAATATTTCTTTATTTTTTCGCAAGAAAAACAATCACACGTGCCTCTCAAATGTTTATTGCACTATTGTTTTTGTTGTTATTTTATTTCTACGAAAAAATCACACACACACTTAAAAACCCTATTTTTGTGTTTTTTACTCGAAAAATAATTGGTCTACCTCACAGCCTATTTGTCTATCTGTTTTGTCTGCTTATATCGTGTTTTGTCACAACTAATTTGTAACGTAATTTTCATTATTACAACAATGCAACGACGACGACAATTGACAACATATACGAGTTGTTGTGCACTTATCTACATACAGACATTCTCACTTCCATAGCTGCTAGCAACTGCTGCAATCTGACGTCTCTCATAAAACACTTGGCTCCGTGGTGTTTCATTTTCATTCATTCATTGCGATTTTTAGACGCTGTCTAGGGTCTACGTGAGCATGACATTGCATTTTTTATTATTGTTATGAATTTATTAAATAGCAATTACTGGCGAAAGAAAAAAATGAAAGAAAACAACCAAAACAGACACTCAGAAAAAATGTGAGTGAGACTATGCATAGAATCACTTTCTGAGTAGATTTATGCGTCCGTGTGTTCGTCCATGAATTTTTGTGAACAAAGTACAGATCGCATTTATTATCCTATTTGGATGAAATTTGCCACATGTCACTTATTGGGCCCAAGGACGAACCTTATTGAAGAATGTCGGTTCAGATTTATATAGCTCACAAATACAGGGTGAAATAAAAAAAAACTGCAACCAACTTCAGACTGCTGTCATTTCTAAGCCACTCGTCCGACAGCTGTTAAAATTATTCCAGTGACAGCTCATTATATTGTTTACAAACATACAAAAGCATTTTCGTGAGAGCTTTCCAGAAAAAAGTTATTCGTTATGGCATTCAAGCGTGATAGTGTAATTTCTTTCTATTTGGTTGGAAAACCTCAAGAGGCTATCGTTAGAGCACTCCAGCATTTAAATGTGAATAAATCGTTTGTGTCTCGTACCATCGCTCGTTGCCGTGATACTGGTAGCGCGTAGCCCGACCACAAGGAAGTGGACGGAAGAAAACAGCAACATCAGCAGAAATGGTTCGAAAAGTAAAGAAGCGTCTCAGTGGCCGAAAAATAGCTCGTAAGCTGAACCATATCGCAAAATTCCCTTCGGCAAATATTGAAAAATGATCTCGTGGCAAAGCCATTGAAATTCCAAAAAGTGCAAGAAAAAGAGTGCAGCAGAAAGAAAATAGACTCAAAAGAGCTAAAGAGTTGCTTCGCTTGGCCGAAAGTGGTGGACATTCGAATTTGGTTTTCTCCGATGACAAAAAACATTCGTTGTCCAGTAGTTTGTAAACAAACAAAATTATCGTGTTTACTTGCCAAAGGGGTCAGCTGAAAATATGCAGCTTCGGTTTGCCATCAGAATTCAAGCGCCGGCCATGGTGATGGTGTGGGCCGCCATAACAGCCAATGGTCGCTAACCGATTGTATTAATCGACCATGGCATCAGAATAAATGCCGAATAGTATTGCGAAAATATTTTGGAGGATGTATTAAAGCCTTGGGCACCCAAACATTTTGGCCGCAGACTTTGGACATTCCACCAGGACTCAGGACCACCGCACTCACCAAGAATGTGGTTACAAAATGAGGTTCCTCCTCGCTTCATTTCCAGCGCACAATGGCCACCAAAAGCACCGGATGATACCAATCCGTTGGACTATTGTGTCTGGAGTATTTTGGAAAGCAAGGTTGGCACTAAAAACACCAAAGTATTGATCAACTCAAGTAAGCTCTCCAGGAATGGGCCAAAATACCACAGACCAACACTCGGGCAGATTGTGACGGTTTCATTGGCCGTTTGAAGGCCATAATTTGCGCCAAAGGTGACCAATTCGAACAAATCTAATTTTATTCTAAATTTTGAAGTCATCTCCGACATTTTTTGCACTCATTCAATAACATAAAAAAAGGTTAAAGTTACGGCGTTTGACTTTGTTGCAGTTTTTTTATTTTCTTACACTAATTTTTCTAATAAGAATGCGCTTAGTACGCTTATCTTGTCTATTTTCTTCCGCATACCTGAAAACATTTCCGATAATTCGATCACACTTTTCCTCAACTGGGGGTTATAATTTATATTTGTTGTTGTTGTTGTAGCAACAGAATACATGTTGTTTTGTCATGCATCGTCTGGTTCTGCATCCTCTACCTCCAAATTCAGGAAAGCTGCAACTTCAGCGGGCTGCGCCCAAAGAGAATTTGGCGATAGGTGAGTAGGCTTAGCTGGGCAATTGAAGAGGTGCAACGTGTCGTGTGGTCCTAGTCCACATGCCGGACATGTGTTAGGTATCGAGCCGTCAATTCTTGCCCAATATGAATTGAGGCGGTTGCACCATCCTGATCTTAGTTGAGCTAAGACTACTCGTGTTTGCCTTGGCAGCTGCTTCTCCTCAGCTGCTATGGATGGGGGGTGGTCTCCAATTATGGTATTCACTCTATATTGCTCTACTGCTTGAGCGACTGCATCCGTGTGAATACCATTCAGACCTGCTTGATAGGCCTCTTGATCTAGGGGTTCACGCTTGTACCTTTGGACCTCTCTCTCTAGATCATGAAGATCTTTCCTGACGTGCCTGGGTGGGGGAGTCCTGTCCATAAGGCTATGGCAGGGATGTTCCTGACGATAACACCCAAGCAGGTACTGCATCGACAACATATAGTTGTGACGATGGACGGGTAAGATCTTCGTCTCCTCATGAAGATGGTCCACTGGAGTCATGAGGAGACACCCTGTTGCAGTTCTCAGGGCAGCGTTCTGGCAGGTCTGAATATTCTTCCACTGCGTATCACTGACATTCGCGAACCACACTGGCGCCGCATAGCTTACCACTGACCGGCCTATTGCTTTATAAGAGGTCAACAAGGTTTCTTTGTCAGCGCCCCAAGTGCTGCCGGCTAGCGACTTGAGGACCTTGTTCCTACTTCTCAGCTTATCGCATAAAGCAGTGGCATGCGCGGACGACTTGAAAAGGCTGTCGAACGTTACTCCCAATATCTTGGGGTAGTTGGTGGTCGGAATCAATTCACCATCGACCATTATGTTCAGCGGGAGCTTCATTTCAGCCGTCCATGTGGTGAACAGTGTGGCTGTTGATTTGGTGGCGGATATTTTCATATTCCTCAGATGGAAGTAGTTAACAATATCGGCTATGTAGACGTTTAGCCTCTCACATATATCATCAATGATGGGACCCGACGCCATGATCGTGCAATCATCCGCATACATCACGATCTCTATGCCGTCCGGTGGTTGTGGAATATCAGAAAGGTAGAGGTTAAACAGTTCCGGAGATATCACCCCTCCTTGGGGAACTCCCTGTTTCACTCTACGGGGTTTAGACTTCCTGTTTCTGAATTCCACATACGACTGGCGTCCACACATATAGTTGACTATCCAACGTTTCAAACACGGTCGGAGATTCGTCCTCTCTATATCCTCGAACAGCTTGGCATGGTTGACGGTATCGAAGGCCTTCGATAGGTCAAGTGCCACCATAACTGTTCGGTTGCACGGCCTGTTCTGGTTGAGTCCTCTGCTAATATGTGTGGAAATGGCGTGTAATGCTGTTGTTGTACTATGCATCTTACGGAATCCATGTTGGTATTGGGCAACTGGAAAACTGCTTCTCAACGATGGGAGGAGTAGCGCCTCAAGTGTCTTCGCTACCGGCGACAGGAGTGAAATCGGCCTGTACGATTCACCCCTGCTGGCATCCTTGCCTGGAAATTTCGTCCGGTCCCAACGCTTTGGATGATTTAGCGTTCTTGATGACATCTGCAACGTCCTCCTTCGTAAATTGTGGTGGTTCCTCCTCAGCTCGGAGTGCTCTTATGCGACGTAGCACACTCCTTTTCGCCCTGTCACTCTCGGGGTGCTCTATGAACTGCCGGTTAAAATAACTCGCGCACCTCTTCGGGTCTGTTACAGTTACGTCGTTAAATGTAACAGCCGTCCTGTCATCTTTCCTTCCAGGATTCGAGAGTGACTTAACCGTTGCCCACAATTTACTCGTTCCGGTGGCAATGTTGCATTGCTTCAGGTGGTCTAGCCACTTTTTCCTTTTGTGCTCGCATACTAATCTGTTGACTTCAAGGGTAAGCTCTCGCACCCTTGGGTCCTCAGGAGTAGTACGACGGAGCTCATCACGCTCATTGGCCAATACCGTTGCTTCTGCTGGGAAGTTAGGTCTTACTTCGGGTATTCGACCAGCAGGTATGAAGCGAGCGGCAGCAGTAGCGATGATTTTGCGGAAATTCCTCTCAGCTACCCGTGGATCTGAGGGAGTGGGCAGCTCTCTGAAGCGGTGATTGGTAAACTCTCTGAAGCCAGGCCAATCAGCTTTCCCATGGTTCAGGAAAGTACGGCTTTCAGAGGTTATGAAGTCTGGTGGTCTGTTTACGGAGACGATGATCGGAAGGTGGTCTGAGCCTAGTGAAACGACGGGTTGCCAGGTTACGTCATTTATCAGACCCGATGCCACAATGGTGATGTCTGGCGAGCTGTGGCAATCTCCTCTTATCCTCGTGGGGGCATCCTCATTAACCGTGCAAAATGTTGAGCTATCAATTTGCTCAGCCAGCGCTGTACCCCTCTGGTCATTACCTAGGACGGAATGCCATAATTCATGGTGGGCATTGAAATCCCCTAGTACCAGGCGGTTATTACCTTCTAAAAGCGGACTGATATCCGGTAAATAACGCGGTGTACAGCTATTCATCGGCGGTATATAAACATTGAGCACCTCTACCTCGGCAGTTCCACACTTGACTGCTACCCCCTTACATTCCATGTATGGGTCACTAGAGTCTAGCTCAAGCGAGATAGGTCTGTACTGGACAGAATGGTATAATAAGAATGCGAGTCCCCCACCTCCGCTTCTGGTACGATCCTTCCGCACAACGTTGTAACCATCGCAACGCTGCAAGCTACAGTTCTCAGTTAGCTTGGTTTCTTGGATCGCACCGACCATTATTCTCTTGCGACTCATAAAATCTACAATTTCGCTGATTTTGTTGCGAAGACCGTCGCAGTTGAACTGCAAAAACGATGCATTTTCAAGGCGCGGAACAGCAATATGTGGTGTTAAATGCTGCGCGTTTTGCTGTTGGGGAGACTGCGGGGGTGTCTCGTACTCCGACGATGACGATTCGGATGATGAATCGGACGACGACTCTTGAGACACACTGGGAGACGTGCTAGCGCAGCATGAAGCAACGTAACTCCTTTCGCAGTACTCCTGGATCCTGTTCAGTCCAGAGCAGCCTCGAAAATGCACCCATTCTCCACATCCATTGCATCTCACCGAGACAGATTTGTGGTGGATGCGGTTTCTGCAAACACTGCAGAACCAAGGTCCGGGGTTACTTTCAATCCCGGCATGGACCAGTAGGGTTCGGAGCAGGCATTCCGGGATATAATGCCGCTCCCATGACAAAAATGACGAACACGAACATGTGTTCGTCATTTTTGTCTCGGAGATGGACTCTGGTCGGAGTCCATCTCCGAGTCAATCCGGTACAAAGAACCAGCTGCCGTGGGATTGCTTATATTTGTTGTTATTGTTACTTTATTTTGTTCTAAATTTTAACTTTATTATGATTTATGATTTAACAATTATGATAGATATCAAATTTCAAAATTTATATAATTAGTGTTATTTCGAGCTTTTACATTTGAAATTGTCCATGTGTAAAGTCTATATATATATATTGTGTTACAATTGCATTTGTATGAACATCTCTTGTATGTATCCAAAGTGCGATACGATATCATATATTCGGCCCCATCAGACAATGATCCTTCCCTTACTGGTTATTTAATATTGATGACTGTAATATATTATATAGGTCGGATACCCTTATACTTGTAATAGGTTTCCACTTAACACATTTTTATTTAATTTTATACTCCATAGAACATTAGCCAATTTCTTCAGCCGCTAAACGCGTGGGTATGCCCACCCACTTCACTTGATAATGACAAATTATGATTCGATAATAAAAACATAAACTTTTCTCATATAAAAATTGAATCTTTCTTTGATAAGCTACGTTTATTTTAAGAAATATGTTTGTATATATATTTAATCATATTTATATAACAGTTCTTGGAATAATGCGCAGTTTCAAACTAAAAAGTCATGCCGCGATAAAAGGAAGACGTGTGCCATTTTTGCAGACATAATTAAATGCACAAAAAGAAAAATGCCGGTACTGTTTAATAGGTCTATAAAAATCTCATAATATATATATATTGTTACGTTCTTGGGTTTTACTAAATCCCGTGTAGACGTTGTTTTATTTCCCGATACAATTCGTACCAAATAAAACGCAGGTTCTTTCGGATTACGATTATTACAATGATTTTATTCACACAACTTTACTTTGCACTTTACTTTACACGACGGTTTCAATTCGCGATCTGATTCACAACTGACTCACTGCCTTTCCATTCCCTCTATTTATATGAGCCCTGCCTGTCGCTACAGAAGTTTCTAGACGATCTGGTAACACCTAGATCACGAACAATCTACCAATGCAACAAACACATTGAGTAACAATAACAACAACAAACTTACTGAGTGAACAATAACAACAACAAACTTGAGTAAACAAACTTACAATAACAACAACACATATACAGGCGAGGGAATAACAAAGAAAGAGGAATAACAACAACACATATACAGGCGAGGGAATAACAAAGAAAGAGGAATAACAACAACACATATACAGGCGAGGGAATAACAAAGAAAGAGGAATGACGTCTAACAAGAATTGCACGACAATAACAAAATAGAAAATGAAAGAGGAAATGGAAGGATGTAGAAAAATCTATACAGTGGTTGTTGTTGTGAAGTTATTCAAATAAACTGCGTAGTAGAAATTTACGTTACAATTCAAATTCTTAAATTAACGGAATTCATCTAAATTAACTTAAATCTAAAGTTATATTCGTAACATTGCCCCCCGCTTAAGCCTGTTCGTCCCGAATAGGCACAGTTCCCGTTCCGTAGGGGGTCAGCCGCTCCAAATGTACAACTTTCATCTTCGACCTGGGACTGTCGCTCCTCTGGATGCGATAAACGACGTCATTTATTTTCGTGACAATCTTGTAGGGTCCTTCCCAGTGCGTTTGCAATTTGGGGCATAGTCCTTTCTTTCGTTGTGGGTTGAACAATAGTACCAGTTGCCCTTCTTGAAACCCATCGGTATTTGCCGCTCGATCGTACCTTGCCTTCATGCGGTTGCTAACCATTTTTTTTCGATGTCGGACTGCATCGTGGACTTTACTAAAAGAGTTTTGGCTGTCTTCATCTTGGTTCACATCGTCGTTTGGGGTAGCACCGAATATCAAATCGCCAGGTAGCTTTAATTCATTTCCGAACAGAACTTTGGCTGGGGTCCGGGATGTGGAATCATGAATGGCCGATCTATAAGCCAATAAAAACTTTGGGGATATGCTCATCCCAGTCTCGTTGACCGCTGTCCACCACTTTCCGTAGATGTTCTTCAAGGGTGCGATTGAATCTTTCCACCATGCCATCTGATTGTGGATGTAGGGGCGTCGTTCAGGTTTTCTTAATTCCGTAGGAGTCACACATTTCCTTGAAGATCGCTGATTCAAAATTCCTACCTTGATCGGAATGAACCTCAGATGGAACACCATAGCGACAAATCCAATTTTTGCTGAACACATCCACAATTGTCCTGGCTTCTTGATTTGGGATAGCATAAACCTCCGGCCATTTACTGAAGTAATCCATGACCACTAAGACATACCGGTTCCCAGAGTCGCTTGTGGGGAACGGTCCAGCTACATCCATTGCGATTCTTTCAAAAGGGGCTCCTGAATTATACTGCTGCATGTAGCCTCGACTCTTCCGTGTTGGACCTTTAGCTTTTATGCACCTTTCACAATTGGCGATCCAGTCGGCAATGGATTTTTGACAGCCGACCCAGTAGAATCTCTGCTTTACCTTTTCAGCGGTCTTTGCTATGCCAAGATGTCCTCCACTTGGCCCATCGTGAAACTCCGACAAGACATCTCTTATTTTGGAGTCTGGGACGACGATCAAGTTCCGGTGAGATTTACCGTCCTCACTTTCCCATTTGCGATATAGGCAGCCATCTTTTATAAGTAGACTGTCCCACTGGGCCCAATAGGATTTTAAAAGAGGGCTTTCGGAGGTAATTTCTTTACGACTAGGTCGCTTGCCCGTTTCAATGGCCGAAATTACTTTGCCCAGAATGGGATCTCTTCGTTGTTCCGTCGACCAATCTTCACCCGACTCAAACTGCAATAGTCGGACATCAACGATATTCTCCTTATTCTCAGCCTTTGAGCAATGCCTGTACTCTACCTTGCATGGCCGACGAGACAGGGCATCAGCATTACCGTGTTTTCCGTCTTCTCTGTGCTCGATTCTGTTCAACGGTGACTCATTGGTGGATTGTTGAGCCATTCTTCTACCATCTTTCGTTGTAGGTGGTGACGATGACCTGGATCGTTTGCGCTTAGCTCTGCATTCGCGTGCAATATGACCTGCTTTATCGCAGTTGTAGCATCTAACCCTGGGCTTAGTCATCCCTACTAACTTTGTTTCTTCTATTACCTGCCTCATGGCGTCCTTGATCGAGTTAACGAGAGATTTGGTTTCGCAGCCTTCGGTCTCCAGTTGGCGAATCTTGTGGGTCTGGGGCTTAACAATTATTCTTGCCGTCTCTTGGGCAAGGGCAAACGACACAGTTTCGGCAAACGACGCTTTTGGTGACGCATATGTTGCACATTTAATCTCAGGGTCACGTATGCCATTCACAAAGGTTTCGATTTTCATACGGTCCAGCAATGGGTGATTCTCTCCTGGATACGCCATTAGCACCAAACGTTCCACCTCAGCTGCAAAGTCTTGTAACGTCTCGTTCGCCCTCTGTACTTTTCCCCTTAGTTCCATAAGGTAGATGTTTTGTTTATGTTCGCCACCGTACTTACGTTCCAGTGCAGCAATAACATCTTCATAGTTGCTTCTAGAAGAGACAGGAATACTCTGTATAACATCAGCAGCACTGCCCTTCAATGCCAGAAGTAGTGCAACCGCTTTGTCGCTGTCGTTCCACGAATTTCTAGAAGCCACTGTCTCGAACTGTAACTTGAAAACATTGAATGACGTAGAGCCGTCGAGTACAGGAGGTTTGATTTTTAGTGTGTTATCGGGAGCTCGCACCGGACCACCTTTAATTTCCATTTCCGAAATTTTCTTCTCCAGATTCGTAACCCTGTGGTCGTGGGCCAGAAATTTCTCGTCAACCGACTGCACTTTCTTATCCAACTCTTTAATTTGGACCTCCACGGTTTCCACTCTCCTTCCAATAACTTCTGTAATGTTCTCGAGTTTCTCGTTCATTATTCTCGAATTTTCGTCAAACATTCTACAATTCTCTGCCTTGAGTTCATCTAACTTTCTGGAATTCTCTTCGAACATTCGTCTCGTGTTTTCTTCTAACTTTCTGGAATTCTCTTCGCTCCTTCTGGAATTTTCCTCAAACTTTCTGGCATTCTCTTCGAACATTCTTCTCGTGTTTTCTGCTAACATTCTGGAATTCTCTTGGAACATTTTAGCCAGCATTTCTCTTAAATCGTCACCCCTGGCAGCTACTGACGAGACTTCCCCACCGTTGGATTCGCCCATTTCCGATAAATCCACTTCATCCTTACTGTCAAACTCATATGTATCGATGTTCATACCACGGCGCTCGAACTCATCCAACAGGCGTTTTTGTAGCTCAGCCTTGTTGCCAGTAGAGGACAATTCCAATTTATTTAGCTCCTTCTTCAAGTCTTCCACTCGTAGATCCTTAAACTTCATCTTAGTATTATCGTAATCTCACTTCCGACACCAATTGTTACGTTCTTGGGTTTTACTAAATCCCGTGTAGACGTTGTTTTATTTCCCGATACAATTCGTACCAAATAAAACGCAGGTTCTTTCGGATTACGATTATTACAATGATTTTATTCACACAACTTTACTTTACACGACGGTTTCAATTCGCGATCTGATTCACAACTGACTCACTGCCTTTCCATTCCCTCTATTTATATGAGCCCTGCCTGTCGCTACAGAAGTTTCTAGACGATCTGGTAACACCTAGATCACGAACAATCTACCAATGCAACAAACACATTGAGTAACAATAACAACAACAAACTTACTGAGTGAACAATAACAACAACAAACTTGAGTAAACAAACTTACAATAACAACAACACATATACAGGCGAGGGAATAACAAAGAAAGAGGAATAACAACAACACATATACAGGCGAGGGAATAACAAAGAAAGAGGAATAACAACAACACATATACAGGCGAGGGAATAACAAAGAAAGAGGAATGACGTCTAACAAGAATTGCACGACAATAACAAAATAGAAAATGAAAGAGGAAATGGAAGGATGTAGAAAAATCTATACAGTGGTTGTTGTTGTGAAGTTATTCAAATAAACTGCGTAGTAGAAATTTACGTTACAATTCAAATTCTTAAATTAACGGAATTCATCTAAATTAACTTAAATCTAAAGTTATATTCGTAACAATATATTAAAAATTAATCACTTCTGAATTGAACAGGACTTTTTTCATATGTCGATTGACTTATAACACTGAGTAACCAGATTTTGTGGGTTGAAATGAATTTCTTATGAGAGTGAAAGTCCTTTCATTTGAACAGGATTGATAATCAAATCTTGAGGAGATAATAAATTATATGCTCAAAATGTAACTAGCTAAAACAAAATTTAAATATCGAATGCAAGTTATCCATTTATAATATATTCTAGATTTTATTAAAATTATAAATATTAACAGTTTTATACTAACTTTTTTTCGTTGAGTGTATATACATGTAAAATAGAAAAAAAAAATGAAAAACAACGCAGAAAAGACTCAAGTCTTTTCGTAAAAAAATTAAAAAAAAAACACACACACAAGCTAAACAAATATTGCATTATTGTCTATTTTGTTTTTGTCTCCCTATTTTTTTTTTAATTTATTTTCTGAGTGGATTTCACTTCGGCAGGGTATAACCACCCTGCAGTGATAGCAGCCAGCCAGCCGGCATGTAATATTCAGTTGCCGTTCGAATGGAATACTTACAGATACTGCAACAACGTCGGCGGTGGTTATTTATTCTAACGAGAAAGTTTCGAAAGAAATATTGTGTAAGGTTACAAAAAATAATATGCAATAATAATAATAGCAACAACAAAAATGTGTAAATGGGGGAATCTCCGTTAAATTGATTAAATTTTTTTTTTTAATTTTGAAAATGTAAAAGACGTCACATTAATGTTGAGTGCTAATGTGTATGTATGTATCTGTATTATTTATTTTCTTGTGATAAATAAACCAGTTGATAGTTGGAAAACCCCGATGTTTTTTAATAATTGATTTTAAATTCGAAATATAGAATTGACAAAGAACCAGTTGAAGCAATGGCATTTGGTTCCAGGAGTTTAATTCCGGACAATTTTATCTCAAATGTGTAAAAATGTGAATAAGAAAATATATGTGGAAAAATCCAAATCGAAAAAATCCAAGAAACCCAACGTAAATAATATCCAGTTTCTTTTTCGTCATTTCTTAGGGATTGGGTCTGAAGGTTTGCCAAAACTCAGGGACACTTTTGAAAAGTGGGAGACTCGAAAATCGATATAGACCTATGGTTCCTTCAACAAAGTTGCTTAGAATTGTCCATAGTATCATCCAAGGGGCTAGATTTAATCGACATAGATTTAATCGACCATTTCGGTTGGCATTCCGGGACAGATAATGCTTAAACTTGTTTCTAGATTTGACGAACCTTAATAGATTTTAAGAATTTTGATCAGAGATGGTCCGCCAGAAATAGTGACGTAAATGGCATACATTTCCGACGTCAAAAACCATTAGGTTTTTGCAAAATAGCTATTTCCATTAATCAATTTGGAAATTACGAATGCTTTATTCAAATTCACATCAAGTTTCAAAATTTTCTTCACCAAAAAGTTTTGAATTTTTTATCAGTTCTAGTAAGGAATAGTCAGATATATGTAAAAATAATATATATTCTGGAAAATTAAATTTTATACTAGTATATGACGTTTACATATTTTTGACCTAAAAACACGGACCATCCCCGAAGTTCATCCGACTTATTGTTTGCTTTTTTGGGTTAATTAGAAAGTCTGTAAGTCATTCACAAAGATGTAGTCGCCCAGCCAATAAAACAATTAAGCATTTATTCTAGGCTATTCTCGGTGACCATCTATGCCAGCAAAGAATAAACAGTTACCCAATTCCTATTGGACACGAACTCTGGACCCAGCTTACGGATAAAGACATCACATATTGGACATATTCCACTGCCCATTTTAAGGGAACCAACACATTCTCAGTTACCAAAAATATAGTTTTGTTTTTTTATTTGATTCGATCCTACACTAAATCTCAACAACTTTTGAAGATATAGCCGATTTATTGTATATGAACTAGGATAAATTCAATCGGTGAATATCTTCCTTATTTTTGAACTTAGTTTGTGGTCAAAAATATTCGATTTTTCAAATAATTTGTTTCAAATGTACGCCATTTTGTTGAGTCAAAAATCCATACGAGAGCCAGACAAGTACTCATTCTAACAACGTTGGTATTTTCGGATTCCGATGTTCCAGTGAAGAGTTATCATGCCCGCGATCTAAAATACGGTCATTTCTTTAATAAGAAACCAGTAAGGAAAGCAGTAAAGTCAGACTGGGCCGACTATATGATACCCTTCACCACTTTGGGTATATTCTACATATGTATCCGAAAAGATGTCGCCTTTTTGAAGGAATTTTGTCATGAAATTGAACGAACTTAAATTTGTGATTTTTATGTCTTTCTGGAACCTATGCTAAATTTCATTTCATTTAGGCAAGTTTAGAGTCGTTTGCGCACAGTGTATTGTAAACAGCGTTCGAAAATAAACATTATGGTACCGTTCCATAGTGTTCTGTACCGTACCAAGGTGGATAGGTACACTAAAATAACGTACTGTACCGGTACACAAACACTAAAAATATTTGTAGCGTTACTGTTCCGGAGCACAACGAAAATCTTAGCGTACCAACTGCGGTACACTAAAAAATCGTAGTGTACCGACAGCGGTACACTAAAAATCGTAGTGTACCGGCAGTGGTACACTAAAAATTCGTAGTGTACCGACTGCGGTACACTAAAAATCGTTGTGTTCCACTGGTCGGAACACTAAAATGTTTAGTGTACCACTGGTCAGAACACTAAAAATGTTAGTGTTCCACTGGTCGGAACACTAAAAATGTTAGTGTTCCACTGTTCGGAACACTAAAAATCGTAGTGTTCCACTGGTCGGAACAATACAAATCGTAGCGTTCCACTTACTTGAACTGTACTGGTAGTGTACCATACACGTCTGTTTTGTTTTTTGAGGTAAAATGAGATCAAATAATAAAAATGAATATAGCTTTATTTGCAATTACAAAATATTGGTATTTTGGCCAGTTTTTGTGACAAAATTATACAGCTTTGGATAAAATTTTCATTAATTTACTGAACGAACATGATTTTTCAAATAAAATTAGGAGATCTCCTTGTAAAATGTTAGTATGAAAATTTTTTTCTTAAAAAAATTATATCTACGATTCATACTTTTAGGAAATTTTATCAAAAATATTCAAAATTTGGTGATTGGCACACAATCAACATAATTATTACCTGCTTATTCATGAAAAGAAGTGTACAAGTTACGCGGATATGAAAAAAGTAGTTTTATGATTTTGGGATAAATATTACAAGACCACATACAGGTACCATATAAAAACCGAATTTCATATTTCCGATCAGCGCAATCGATTATAACCCAAAATGCAATTCAATGGAATTTTCAGTTATGAGTTGGCCGTCACTAGACGCCCTTTTTTAGTTACAAAATATTTATTATGTTAAACTGTTGATGTTAATATAATATTACTATTTTTTTAAATAAAAAATAAACCAATACAAATATAAAAAGATATTTTATTTATTAAATTATTGAAAAGCAATAAAAATATAAATTTTATTCATACAAAAATAAAAGATGAATACATAATTTTGTTTTCCGACAAATGGAACACTACGATTTTTAGTGTTCCGACCGCGGTACGCTACAATTTTTTAGTGTTCCGACCGCGGTACACTACGATTTTTAGTGCTCCGACAGCGGTACACTACGAATTTCGTTGTGCTCCGGAACAGTAACACTAAAATATTTTTTAATGTTTGTGTACCGGAACACTAACGCTAAAATTTTTTTAGTGTTTGTGTTCCTGGTACGGTACACTACGATAGTGTACCGTTTTTTTGCGAACACTGATTGTAAATCGATTTAAAGCAAACTTGACACACGCTATTCGGTATGCTGCACTGTTTAAAATTTAATCTCAATCAGACACCTATTGATTAATTGGTGTACAATAAACATAAATAAGTCGAAATTATATATGGAAGCTACGATATATCTAGCTGACGATATACAATGCTGTAAAAACTTAAAGAATAATTTATATTTGAAAATACCTCGTTATCCCACAAAAAATCTGTCCAAAATCCAAATATTTGATTTGGTTGAATTCCAATTGTATTATCTGCTCAATTACATTTGACTGTCTGTAAATGAACGATAACCCAAATGTTTATCTCTAAGACTTGCTCTGCCGCCTTTTCGCATGTGTCGTTTTAATTAATTTGTCTAGAGACTTACAAAATTTTTGCGAAAGTCATTCTGTGTGGTGGGTTCTTTTAGAAGTCAAGTGATAAGAGGTCTCAGATTTTTTCCTTAAAAGGTAATTGATCAGCCAGCCATATTGAAATCGAAACATTTTTAACCACCCCTTTATGTTTTTTTAGTATCAATGTTGGCAAAATTGTAATTGCTTTAATTTTTTTCCAAGAAAACAAAATGTCTACATATATTCCCCTTTTCGCCTTCACTCCCCACCCCACGTCATGGGACCATACGGTCGTCATAAATCTATTTTTAATCAGATAATTCATTTCTATTGAATGACAATAAACAAATCGATTTCAAATAATCAAAGTCTACTGTGAACACACAAAGTTTGCGGATAGTAGATAGATAGCATACCACTATTAATGATAAAGAAGATAAGTCGCATAACCTGAAAAGTGTGTGACGTACAGGCAAAAACATAAATAAGTATTGTGATGCGCAAACTGTACATATACTGCTAATGTGTACGTCACATGTATTATACATAATGTTTAATTTAAATTATATAATTTATAAATTCTTAAAAATTTTTTCATAGAGTTAATCATCATCGTCCAATCATACGAGGGCAGATTAATAATGGGTTCGTTCGTTTAATCAATAATTTGTACAAATTATTAAAAAAAATTGAGAGAGGATATTTGACTGCAGTGTTACTGAGTATTTGCAAATTCTTATAAGGAAAATTTACTCAGTAACAAGACTCAGTATGAAAACGTAAACAAAGTCGAAATTTTTGACATTAGACTTGAGAAAAAACAGCTGTTTTCCGATTTCGATTGCTATCTTGGTGACCTTATTAATAGATCTTGATCGTTTCCTTGTGGTCATGATCCAATAATAAGGTCGTCCGATAAGGCCAGATGATTTCAGCCGAGCTGTCAAAATGCTTTCAATTTTAATCCAAAATTATCTATAACGATTACTTCTAAACACGAGTTTTTTATTAAATCATGAAATTTCTTGTACTACCAGCTGATATTTAATCAGCTGTTTTGTTAGGTTTTGTAAACAATCAATAAAATTGTTCTCAATTTCCATTCATTTTGTCTTTAATCTATAGGCAATTTTCTGTATGCCTTTTAAATAGTTTAGACCATATATTCTAACAAAATTCTCCATCTCCTTTTTTATACTTACAGTTACTGACATGGATGCTACATCCGATAGTAGTCGAAATTTGTCAGGTGTCTGTCAAAGTGCCTGTGGTGGTTCATCGACCCTCGAAGAAGACCACGATGATCTCAATGCCAAAGAAGATGATATGACATTTTGTATGTCGAACTATGCAAAAGAAGCTCTCAAAATGATGTTTATGATGCGTTCCCATAACATGCTAACCGATGTCATCTTGGAGGTTAAACATGAACTATTTCCAGCCCATAAAGTTGTACTGTCGGCAGCATCACCATATTTTAAGGCCATGTTTACCGGTGGTCTTAAAGAAACCGAAATGTCACGTGTTCAATTACAAGGGGTTAGTATTTAGTATTGGATAGGATTTCCATTTCATACCAAAGCTCTGGAAAAATCGATTGTCGACTAACAAACACAAAGGGTTTTTCTTAACATATTCATTAGGTGTGCCCAACAGCTATGGGTCGTATTATATATTTCATGTATACGGGACACATACGGGTGACCGAGGTGACGGTTTGTCAATTATTACCTGCCGCAACCATGTTCCAAGTGCCAAATGTGATAGATGCCTGCTGTGCCTTTTTGGAGCGTCAGTTGGATCCAACGAATGCCATAGGGATTGCAAATTTTGCCGAACAACATGGTTGTACGGAGCTGCAAAAGAAGGCCAATCATTTTATAGAACGCCATTTTACTCAGGTGAGAACCATGAACCTTAACTTGCACATAACGCAACTAACCTCTCATATTTCTCTCCAGGTTTGCCAAGAAGAGGAATTCCTACAATTATCTGCCTATCAGCTAATTGCCCTTATTCGCCGCGATGAACTCAACGTTCAAGGTGAACGTGAGGTGTACAATGCCGTACTGAAATGGGTAAAATACGACGAGGAGAATCGTTATCCGAAAATGGAACATATTCTCTTTTCGGTACGCTGTCAATTTTTGACACCAACATTCCTACGCGAACAAATGAAAAACTGTGATGTGTTACGTAAAGTGCCAGCATGTCGTGAATATTTGGCGAAAATTTTCAAAGACTTGACATTGCACAAAAGGCCCGTGGTAAAGGAACGTAAACCGAATACAACACGTATGATATTTGTGGCTGGCGGTTTCTTCCGTCAGTCATTGGATATACTCGAAGCCTATAATGTAGATGATAAAACATGGACAATGGCCCAAGGACGAACCCTATTGAAATTCAGAAAAATTGGTTCATATTTAGATATAGCTCCCATATATCATTTCGTCCGATTTTATGTAAATGGTGTACCAAAGTCCCTATATATCTTTCGATTTGCACGAAATTTGGTATAGCGCACTGGATTGAGTCTAGAATGAAGTACGTGAAGTTTTGTGAAAATCGGTTCCGATTTAGATGTAGCTCTCATATATCTTTTCGTTCGATTTAGTGTAAATGATGTACCGAAGTCCCTATATACCAATTTGCACGAAATTTGGCACAGCGTATTGAATTAAGCCTGGAATGATGTGTGTTAAGTTTCGTGGAAATCGGTTCAGATTTAGATATAGCTCCCATATATATTTTCGTCCGATTTAATAGAAATGACGCACCAAAGTTCTTATAAATCGTTGGTTCAATGTCATGTCAATGTTCTTCCAAAAATGATTAGGAGACTATGT